>NW_017259403.1:804331-805558 GCF_001594045.1 Atta colombica
GTTTTTTTCCGAAATTCGAGGCTTTATTATAAAAAACTGGTTATACATTTATGATTCAAAGTATTGTCCATCGCTGGCCACTACTTTCTCCCATCTTTCGGGTAGCGTACGAATCCCGCGTCGAAAAAACTGGTCATCTTTTGAAGCTATCCACGAATCGATCCAATTTTTTACTTCTTCATAAGACCGGAAGTGCTGGTCAGTCAGACCGTGGCCATTGATCGAAACAAGTGATAATCAGAGGGAGCAACATCTGGAGAATATGGCGGGTGGGGTAGGACTTCCCATTTCAACATTTCCAAGTATGTCTTGACCACTTTCGCAACATGGGGTCGAGCATTGTCATGCTACAAAATTACTTTATCGTGTCTCTCGTTATATTGCGGCCGTTTGTCTTTCAATGCTCGGCTCAAACGCATCAATTGCGTTCGATACCATTTCTGGAACTCTATTGTCGGTATAGCCATCAGAGCAGTCTTCGATTTTTCCATTACCTCCTTTCGGCTGTTAAAACGCGTTCCCCGTAATGGTTTTTTGACTCGAACAGAAAAAAATCAGTTTCCTAACATTTCCAAAGTTTTCACACCATTGAATCCATTTTTAACGCAAAATTTAATACAAACTCGTTGTTGCAAATTCAACTCCATTTTTAAAAATCTGTAAAAAATCATAAATACGTGCAGAGGTAGATGTACTCAAGACAGCGTAACTTTTACAAATGTCAAGCTATGGTGATAAAATTTGGTGGGAATGTCAATGATAGATGTGGCAACTTAACCAAAAAAAAAAACAGAACTCAAATCAGCTGATTCAGAGCATCACCTGGTGATAATTCCGGGAACTTTTTGATCAAATGGTATATATATATATGTGTGGGAAAAAGTTCATGGCGTTTTTTTAATGCCATCTAATGAGAAAATGTAGGCGCAATGCAGCGAAACACATAGAACTGCCATGCCAGGCTGTGCTAGGCAACGAAGCGCTATTTCCCTCTCCCTGCGCGCCGCCGTCGCCGCCGCTCAAGGGCCGTCCTACGAATTCGCGCGGCGCGGCTTAATATTGGCTTAGACATTTCCTTTTCTAATTCGAAAACTATAGCGAGTATTTCAAAATAGTATAAGAATTTTTTGTTTCCTTTGATCTCCACTCCCAATGTGGTTCGGACCCATCTTATGAGACACCCTGTATGTATATATATAGTTAAAATTAGAAAAGATAAACAAAACT
>NW_017259403.1:805658-838198 GCF_001594045.1 Atta colombica
GGTTTCACTTTAGGATCCTTTTGAAAAATTTTTTATCGTTTTCGGCATAAATTTCACCTCACAGATACGTATTAATGTGTATATTTTAATCCTGAAAAAGGATTTTCAAATTACAAAAACTACATTTACAAATCTGTAAAAGAGGAAAAAGATAAGTCCTTGCATATTACGTAATTTCGTTTTAGGATAAATATTTTTGTTTACATCGTATTTTTGTTTGAATCGTAATTCCACAAATTCAGTATTCGTTCAAATTCTAGATCCCATTTTACGCTTATTTTTAATCTACAAGCTGTAAAACTTTTATATCAAGCTAATGTTAACTTCAGATGACAGTTGTACACAGTGCCACAAAGTAAATTTAAAAATTTTTTCCAATTTTCTCGTGAAATCGTGTTGACGGGATTTTTTTGTGTATTTTTTAATCTTGTAAAAAAAAATTTTGCAATGAAACCAATTCGGAGATTTCTCCTAAAATATAATCATGGTAAAACAGGACGAAATCAGATTATAAATACCTTTTTTACAATCGATTCTCGGATTTAAATTCTTTTTAGTATGGAAATAAAGTATAAACTACAATGAAAGATTGTGAATTGTATATTTCGCGAATATAATTTATGCATCAACATCCGCGAAGATACATATAAGCACTTACGTTTATTTTTAGTTTTATTAAAAAAATATTACTATTTTATTTTATTTCAATAAGACATATATATACTTAAATAAATGTCTCTTTTTTAGCTTTGCCGTACTTTATTTTTATTCACAAAATAAATAAGATTTAATTAATTAACTTTTCTTTTTTATCCCATATCTATCAATATACTTAAGAATAAAATCGATTATCGAGATATCTTTTCCCATTATATAATGTAATTTTTTACATAATTTCAGTGATCTACTGTCCGTGTCATGTAAAACACAATGTATTTTATCTAAATAAAGATCTATCTTACTTGCATAAAGTAAGCCATTTGTTTCATATTTTAATATATTCGTGTCAACCTGTTCAATTAAACGATTTAAATACCGTGCTATATTTACCATTCCCAAAATTTTATGCATTCTTGGCAACACCATAATGGGATCGAGTCCAATAGTTTTCCAAATTATAGTTAAAGATAGATCCACATTTGTGTTTTTGCTGAAATGAAGCAAACCAAAGCTAGCAAGCTCATCAGGTAAGTTTGCCACTGTAGAGTGAATGTATGTTGACATAGAAACATGAAAGTACGGTGATATGAATTGCAAAAATGGTTCAATAAAATAAATTGGATGTTTTGGATCGCAAAAGATAACAAGTTCCTGTTTAAAAAACTTGGGCTTTTTTGACAACTTTGCCACCTGCTTGATTTTTGGTTCTTGATTTGACTGTGTTTTTACCGGCTTTTCTTCTTGCTGTATTCTCCATCGTGAACATATCATTCGGCTAGTTCTGTAAACAGAAATAATAACCTGAATTGATCGGATGTTAGAAAAAATTTTCAGATTTAACTACTGTTAATGGCTTGAAACATCACCATCGCCAGGGCGCGCGCGCAATCTGCGCCGCTCCTGAATCGCTCGCCCGCATAACTAAAACGCGATACTTCATTGACACCAGATCTGACGTCAGTGTTTACCCATGGACATTAGTTCAAGGGCGATGACCACTTATAATAGTTTAAATATACTCTTCATCGCAAATGGATCTATCATAGACATACGGGGATCTTGCCCTGCGACCTAACCTAGGGCTACGCCGTATTTTTCCTTGGCGTTTTATGGCAGACATGACCACATCTATAATAGGATCCAATTTCCTCGCATATTTTCATCTCTTACCGGACATGAGGCAAGAGCAACTGATGGATGCGAAAATGAAATTTAAGACCAACGGGACGAACAGACAAGAGCTCTCGTTCGTAAAATCTATGATAGAAAGCACTGCCTACCATCATTTATTGGCGCGGTTCTCCAGGATTACGCAAACCTCGGGGAGGCACCAACAGCAATGGTCACATTCAACCATGCATTATATTAAAACTATAACTGGTCCACCAGAAACATGACCGCACAGACTAGCGTCGGACAAATTAAAGGCGGCAAAGGCGGAATTTATCTTCTTCTAGAAGAAGGGATTATCTAATTCTTCAAAAGCCCATGGGCCTCATCATTACATTTCCCAAAAAAGAAAGCACCTGGAGACCATGCGAAGATTACAGAAAACTCAACTTAGAACGGTACCTGATCAGTACCCCATATAGAGGATTTTACGCACTCTCTGAACGAAAAAACCGTTTTGTCTACTCTGGATTTGGTACGAATGTACAATCAAATTCCAGTGTATCCGGAAGACATCCCTAAAATTGCAATCATCACACCGTTCGACTTTTTGAGTTCCGATGCATGCTGTTTGGTTTGTGAAATGCAGCGCAAACTTTCTAGAGATTTATTAACGGTTTACAGGGCTTATATTTTTCCTACGCATATATTGACGATATCCTTCCAGCACGAAGGAAGAACACTCAAAACTTTGGAAGAAGTATTTACCTCGATGCATACGGCATACAGTTAAACCCGGCCAAAGTATTTTCGGGACTACACAAGTAAAATTTAGGATACTTGGTGTCAGCAGAAGAGATCCATTTGCTCTGAAAAAATGTAAACCATACAAGATTTTAAGAAACCTGAAACCATTTAACAATTAAGGCAATTGGGGATACACAATAAACTTTTACAGAAGATTTGTACCTAGAACAGCAAAGGAGCAATATTATACGATGTTCTACGAGGACCAGAATGAAAGGAAAAATTCTCGTAGAATGGACGTCACAACTAGAACAAGCTTTTCAAAATTGCAAAAACAGTCTGCAAAAGCTACACTCTTGTCTGCAAAAGCTACACAAGAAGCTACAATTACGCTAACCACTGACGTTTTGGATAGCACTCGGGTGCAGTAGGAAATAAATGGGAATGCAACCGCTAGTATTCATGAGCAAGAAATTGAATAGAGCGCAAACAAAATATAGCCCTTATGATCAAGAACTCTTGACAATTTATACAGCGGTCAAACATTTCCGACATTTGGAAGAGCTGAAGTTCACAATCTACATGGACACTGATGACGCCTTTCGCAAGACTTACTGCGCAGCTCTTTGAGACAAGTCTGTCACTTAGACTTCGGACAATTCTCTACAGATATCCAATATATGACCGGAAAGGACAACATCATAGATACATCTCGAGTGGAAGCCATACAAAAGGCATCGGATTTCGAAGAGTTGACAAAATCGCAACGAACGAACATAGAATTAAAGTAAATCTTAGACGGCAGCAGTTGTCCCTAAAATTAAAGGAAATTAAAATTCCTGGCACAATGACACTATATAGCGATGTAATGTCAACAGTTGCATGCCCTTACGTGACAAAAGCATTCAAAGAGCAGGTTTTTTAAGCCCTACATAGTTAAATCACATCCAGAAATAAAAGCCACTATAAAATTAATAAAACAAAAATACGTATGGCAAACATACAATGACTGTCGTGTATGGGCATAAGCCTGTCTACAATGCCAGAAAGTCAAGGTATTCAGATATGATGACACCAATAGGAAATTTCCTAGAACCAATAGATGATTTCAACACATTCACGTGGATATCATAGGACCTATGCCAACTTTCCTGGGATACAAATATTGCTTTACAATAATCGATCGACTTTCGAGATGGCCAGAGGCAATACTCATCCAAGATATCACAGCAGAAATGGCAGCAAGAGAATTATTCACAAAGTGAATAGCAAGATTTGGAACGTCAGCACGGATAACTACCGATCAAGGACGACAGTTCAAATCCGAGCTTTTCAAAAAACTGGCAAAGTTGATAGCGCACCTTCACACCACAGCATGTCACTCAGCAGCAAATGGAATGATAGAAAGATTCCATTGACAATTAAAAGCAGCCATTAAAAGTCACCAAACAGAAAAATGGGCAGAGTTGCTGGAAGGAAGATCTGCAAGCTACACCGGCTGAAATAATATATGGGGAAGCAATCCGATTATCCGGACAATTCCTCAACGAAATCAACAATAAAATGGACAATTTAGACGATTTTACAAAATGTCTGAGAAGGACAATGAAAGACTACAACCGAAACTCAGAAGATACGAAGAGAAAGCTACTTTTATATATAAAAAGTTATAATACAACAAGTCTTTGTCATACGATGCTCCAACGGATCCTTACAAACACCACGGATCTTATCAAGTTCTCAGCAGAAGCAAGAAAATATTCAAGATACGAATTAATGGACGATCCGTGTCATTAGATAAGCTAAAGCCAGCCTACACGCTGGAACAAGAAGAACTGAAGCAAATCAAAATACCATAAACTCCAGAGCAGCCAACGGGGCAAAAGACAAGAAGCGAACGAGTATCACGTTCTTCCATTTTGAAGGACTTTAAAACAACCAAGGAGGTCATGGCGGCTTAAAACATCACTAATCGAGTCGTCGAGATGCGTGTGCGATCCGTGCCGTTCCTGAGATCGGTGCCGCACTTAACGCTAACCGAACGCCCGCCCGGCGCGAGTCCCGATCGCCGCTGCGAGAGGGCCACGCGTTATAGCAACAACAAGTGCGAAGAATGGTTCACTATTCATAGAAGTAGGGCTCTGCGGGAAGTTTTCAGGATCTTCTCACTAGAGTTAGAGTGAGCTCGATAAGGGCCTCTACTCTAATATTAGATCACATTAATAATATGATGATGAATTAATAATAAGATGATGATATTAACCTGATCAAGTGAACTTTTCGAGCCTTCACGCTATCTCGCAAAGCGAGCTCTTTCTTTCAAAGGTCTTTGCATTTCACTTCATAAAGCGAGCTCACTCTCGGGCCTTTGCATTTCCTCGCGAAGCAAACTCGTTATCTCACCCTCGGGTCTCAAGCAGAACGAGCCCCATTCGGTGGGCCCCTCTGTGGTATCTACTTCCTGGCAATTAGAGGTTTACTAGCTGCCACGGAAGTGTTGTCGTCCAGTCCTTCTCACATACTAGAAGGACTACCGACGGAGAAGACAGAAAAGCCGCTCGATCCGGATATTCTTCTTCCGTAGATGTTTATCGATAAAGTTTCCGCGAGAGAATACCCCCGTCAAAGATTCGCGATGATGACCCGGCATCAATAAGCAGACGACCGCTGTCTAAGGAATTATGGGAGTGGGGAATTGGGCCGCCGATTTGCCTTCTGCTAGTAACTCCCATATGATCGAGGGCATCAGGACGAAGGAGAATCAACTCGCAGCTGACACGCCAGCTTTTTGGAACCGACTCCAATTTTGAGGACTTCGAGAAAGAAATATAAGACACTAACATACGCTCACGTGCGCACGCACGCACGCGCTGCAGGGCGCTACAATAAATATCATAAGTACCTAAAGATATCTCTGTACATGTTGGTATATAAAGTTGAATAAGAGTAATATATTTTTTAATTTGTGAAACCTTCTTTATTAAACGACACCCTTCCACAACTGCAACATTAACATACATGTAAATGATATAATATCATTTAACTAGAATTGTTAAATTTCATGTTTTATAATTTATAAATGTATTTTTTTTACCTAATTTTACTTCCAAAAAGATATAATCTAACATAAATACCTTAATAATGTTTAGAATGATATTTACTTCTCTAATCGACATAATGGATTGTTATGAACCATTTCCATGTCCACTTTTGGTCCAACAAGATCGCGTATATTGTTTAAACCATATTTAATCATTGTTGGCCTAAAGTCAAAAAAATTAAGTACATTACATTTTTATATTGAATTATGATTCGTTAAATCTATTCTCACACATACCTTTCTAATGACAAACCCCATGCAATGATATTTACATCAGGAGGTAGATTCATTGGCAATAACATTTCAGGTCTAAACATACCGCTATTACCAATTTCTATCCATTTCTCTAATCCATTATGAAAACAGAATATTTCCATACTCGGCTCAGTGTACGGATTATATGCAGGTTTGAATCGAAGTTGAGTAATACCAAGTTTACTAAAGAATTCATATAATATGCCAATAAGATTACCCAGTGTAAGATTGTAATCGGCAACGACACCTTCAACTTGATGAAATTCAGCAAGATGTGTCGCATCTAAAGTTTCATTGCGAAATACTCTATCAATACTGAAGTACTTGATCGGCTTAAAATCTCCCTGCAAAATAATTTTTTTAATTTTGTCTCGCCCTTAGAAAAGTAATTTATATATACTTACTTCTCCGTCGATTACTTACTTTCTCCATAAGTTTATATAACATTCGTGCACTATTGGATGTTGTATGAGTGCGCAGCAAATTTTTTTGTGCCTCTTCCAACTTCCAATCATATCTATAACCTTGAGATCCATATGCTCCTTTACTGTGAACAGTCCTCACTCTTTCCAAATATTCCATAGGGAACTTTGTGCTAAGACAAGGTTCTAAAAGATAAAACTAATTTTTTTGTCAATGTCTTTTAAGCATTCATACATTAATATAAAATAAAGTACCAGAGATGAAAAAAGTATCATGAGCATCACGAGCAGGATGTTGCTGCGGCTGGAAAAGAGCGTCAAAATTCCAAAAAGAACTTTCTATGTAATTATTTGATGGCATTTCAGTAAATCTAAAATAGAACAATTTTTGTGATAAACAAAAATCAATATAACATTAAAATATATACAATTTTCGAGATTTTAAAAATAGTAAAAATCTTGAAAAGAAAAATTGATGTTGTTTACCCCATTTCCAAGAAGATTTTCCTGAATTCATGACGAACTTTTAACAATGGATGTAAATGTCCTATTTGAAGTGATGCACCTAGAGCGTCAAAATTGTATGGTTTAAATTTTTTATCTTTCCAAGCACCATTTACCAATAAATTTGATGTCAAGTCTGTTTCTAACTTTTCTATCTTTGTAGAAAAATTTGGTCCCTTTTCAAGATGCATAATTTTTATCATCCTGCCATTATGAGAAGAAAAATTTTAAAAATAAAATGTTATGTAATTTTATTTTGCCTTTTACTTGTTTTATTTTGCTTACACCTCTTGCAATAACTTTCTCTTCTTATATTCTGCTTTAAGATTTTCCGGGACATTTGTGAGATTCTTCAAATGTATCTGAAGGCTATCTATAATGGACGGTACTTTCTTTCGTACAGTAGGAATGTTTCCACTTTTATCAAGCCCGATCCACCCTATAACCATTGCCTTAGAAAAACCTACTTTAGCATAAGGGCTAGATTTGATAAGTTTGGCCTGAGATATCCCTTCATCAGGGATAGCATTATAAACAGCCGCTTCGTGACTGCCATGTTCTATTACGTATTTTCCTTCATCGGTAATTTCCCATTTTTTTTGGGAACTTGGTTTTACTGTGATCAACTGTAAGTAGATTAAAGATCGCGGTAACTGTAATTTAACTCCTAAATCAATAAAGTTAGGCTTATTCGATTTACGTTTTTTCATGAAACAAAAGAATCTGGCAGAAAGTAAGTAATGCTCTGCCCCACGAACTGAGATATTAAGAGGATATTGAAATTATCAACGGAGTGTCATTTCGTATTTCTCAAATCATTTTGTTTTCCTTATACAAACTAAAAAATTCTTTTTCAGAATAAAAGAAAAAACATAAATATCTTTGAAAAAGTACAAATCGCTATGAAAATCCTCAAAAAATTGTAAATTAGTTTTCAGTTGTAGGGTCGCTTCCTTCACACACACGTACATATACGCATGCATCACATATAAATGAATGCAAGGATATCCAAACAAAAAGTACTTTCCCATATTTGAATAATTTATAAGAATATCATGAGATCTTCAATTTTGAAGAAAGAAATGTCTTCAGGACGATTTGAGTGTCATAAACTCGTATTCATGCGATATATAGGATATAGCAAAGCAAGAAAAGTACGTTTTATTTAATGATTTTGCTTAATGTATTTAATGTTTTAATTAATGTATGTAACGTTTTCTTGACTTTGGTTAATATTTTATTTCGTATGTAATATTTTATTTCGAAATTAAAAACCTGTTTTATCAACATCAATCTAATTCTGCCGTCGTACTAGTTTCCTTTAAGGGGATCTTAAAGTCTCCTTTTATCATGTAAGCATGTAATATTAATATAATTTTTGTATAAAAAATACTTTTTTTTCTTTCACCGATTCGCACGCGTGCGCAAAAATCCTTTTCCAGAATTAAAGTATACATTAATATGTGTCCGAAAAGTGGTCTATGTCGAGATCGATCGAAAATGTTAAAATTGATATATTTTTTACCTTTTTTTAGTATAACATGGCGTCGCAGTTGTTAAGTCGTAATAATGTTTGCTTGATACGAAAGCTTTACAACTTGTACGAAATAGTGGTTCCCAGATACACAGTTTACACGACAACGTCGAGTTCTTAGAATTAGATGTTTTATCGCGAATTTGTTACGAAAATTGACATGTGTGTGTGATTGCGTATACCATAGGTTACGTGAGATATTGCTGTGATATAAAAAGACATATCGATGTGCGGCGCATGGCGTGATCTCTGATGATTTCATCGGAGTTCGAGCTTTGCTTTAGGATCCTCTTAAGGTGTTTTTTCATGCTGACGTTTGATGCTTATTTTCAGCGTCAAAATATTAATCATATAATCTATTTTGACATTAAACATAAGCGTCGAGTGTCAGCATGAAAAGGTACCTTTGTAAGATATTACTATATGAGGAAGTCAGAAGACAGTTCCTTCTGTCGGGCTATGTGACTTCGCGATGAGTTACTTAGGAAATATGGACGACTTCGAGGCCTCGAATCAAATTCCGGCATTGGTGAAGCGCCTGACATTTTTTTTCGGTCTCTTACACTTTGAAGCTTAAGTTAAAGTTGATGATTATTCAGATTAGGAAATATCATACTATGAATGCGTTCTGTTTCACGCATAAAGCCGGTTCTATTCATTAATTACAAGTTTATTGCGACAACCAATCTGAAGCTTGTATTTTGAAATCAACGTTTCATATTGGCTGTCGTAACAAATTTGCGATCAGCTTGCAACTAATGTAGAACCGGTTTAATGCATCATTTATTGTTATTCACCAAATATTAAACAAGGATAAATGTTGCACCATGCGCATCATGTATAAGACGGAACGCAGTCTATGACAAAGGCTGCGTTTCATTTAATGTTCACAACGCTCACTGGAATCATTTCATCTTTGTTGTTTATCAAACAAGGATAATAATGCTCGCGAGCGGTGTCGCTCGTCACTCACATTCAGTAGTGAGTAAAAAAAGAATGGCGCCAATGTATGTGCCAATGTAATGCTGATTGGCTCTGCCATTAAGTGTCCTAACTGTTAGTTAGAAAGAAGATAACGTTAAAAAAAGAAGAGGATAAAACAAGGAATTGTGTCATAGATATTGGACACATAGTGACGATTTTCGACTAATTGGCGTCATTCTTTTTATATCCACTCTATTCAGCGAATCATGTGATTTCATATGTAGCTAATCTCGAATGTGGCTCATATAAATGGATTAGCAGCGATAAATTTTTAGTAATTATATTAAGTATATAAATAATTATATTAATTGTGTTGTGTAAAGTGCTGTAAAGTCTAAAATGTCATATCAAAAGCGATATTACAATTGAACCTGTCAAATTGATGCGACAGTATACAACAGAAATAAATCGAAACTACAGCCAAATTGACTAATAGCATCTGTATGCATTAATGAATGTACAAATTTAAAAAAAAAAAACAAAAAAGATTTTGGATTGATTCTTTATTTGAAACACGACGTGAATATGGATTAAAAAAAAATTATGAAAAATTTATCAACGAATAACCGATCATATGCTTCCGTACATACATGAGTCGAAATACTTTTTTCGTCTATGATTATTTCACAAGTATGTATGTACAACAGCCATCTGAAAATTTCATGAAATTATCGCAAATAATAACAAATAATATAATAATTAAATAATAATAATAAATAATAATTTAATAATACAATAATTAAATTGGTATAATGTATCAAGCAATCATAAAGAAAAGTCGGTATAAATAAAATTGGAAATAAAAATAATCAGAGTTAAATGAGATAAAATCGTACGCAACAAATTTTATTGATAAGAAATTTTTATTTATTTATTTATTTTTTATTGTGATAATTATTTAGAATATGGGTATCACCACAAAACTTGATAAAAATATATTTATTTGACACGAAATGAAAGAATTCGGCAAAAAAACGTGATATGAAGCGAATTGTTAAATGTTAGAGTTGGGCTATGTTCAGAAACATTACGCAAATGCTTCCATGTATTATTTTATCCTTGTGTTTAACATTGGATAATAAGATAATACATGGCGACACTTAGGTGATATTTACGTTACGCAGTTCTAATAACTATTCAAGTAAAGAAAATTCGTTTTCCTAACCTGAATAGTCGCTTCGTACGATAGATTGTCGCATTTTTCTACTACATTCTCTCATTTCGAATGAAACGTATCGAAGGAATATATTATATCAAACAATACATTTTGTAATGACATCCATATTCGAAGCCGCTACATACTTTTTGCTACATTCCAAAATGTCCTTTCCGAGAAAAATGTTATTCGAAATATTGTAGTATACATTACATCCTATTTCGAATAAAATTTTCCTCGGAAAGGATATTTTAGAATATAGCTTATTATTGTTAGTAAATATAGCTAAGTAAATACTATAGACATATAAGACCCAACATTAGATATATATACCTGAATTTGGCAGAACGAGAAGCAAAATATCGAGTAACTTATCCTTTTCTGTGTGCACATCCTGACAGTAAACTTATTTTGATAATACTCGAGAATTCTACTTTCCTCTCTGATCTTTCCTCTCTTTGACGAAATTAGATTAGATTCATTCGATGCGTTTTTGAACGAAATGAACAAATCTGGCAAAAAAAGTGACGCTCTGCCCCGTAGAGATATTAATCAGTGAAGTTAACGACTATTCAGATTAGGAAATCTGCCACATCGATGGCATAGAAACATGAGAACATGTAAGTGAAGCTAGAATAAATATTTTCTGTTTTAATTTCATCAAAATCTGTGACAATGATAGAATTCTTAAGTATTACTCTTACTTTTACTTATTTTATTTTACTTATTTTATCTTTTTCAGTGATATAAATGTCAGAATGCGCAGAGAAGATTGTCTCGATATTTTGCCTCTCATGATGTTCTACCTAATCTAGCATATAGAAAAGTTTATGGATGGATCTTATATGTCAAATACCTTTATTATACTTAAGCTTGCGGCATACGATGCTTGTTTTTCTGCTGGATTGTTAGCTGGATTAGAATCTTGCCACCATAATGACTGCGATGCTATCAATTATGCATCTAGCAATCCAGCGGGACAACAAGCATTGTGTGCCGCCGGCTTTACATTCTGTTCCATATTTTGCGTAAGAGCGATGTCGCTAAAAGTTGGATTAATCCAACTTTTCAACGGTGTCGTTGGTGACAAGTGGACAAATTGAGAGAAAATTCAGTCATGTGATTATTTATCGCTGTGACAAGCGACATCATGAAATTGTATGTACTGTGACGTGACGTTTTCCGTCCGTCACAAGGGTTGTGACCATCCAGGATGCCGGAGCTGCGCGATTCGGCCAAGACCCGGCCGAATCGCGCAGCTCCGGCGTCCTGGATTCTTCCACTTTTCATAAAGCAGATATACTGCGTACTCTTTTAGTTCGTTATCTTATCTATTTCATGTTTGTCTTGTTTATTTGTGCGTCCCGAAAATTTTCTGCATTGGTTTGTCGTTCTTTCGTGCTAGAGCATCGCGAGTTTTACAGAATAATTGGCGATCGCCCCCGCCTCCCCTTGAGAGCTTATGAATTTTGCGTCGTCTCATCAGACTATAGATGAAGAGACAGCCAGGGCCGAGAATCGAAAGAGAAGCGATTGAGGATTGCCCAGCATTCTACAAGATGGATAACACGCAGGTAATATCGCTGTACATTTCGATATTTTTTCGC
Organism: Atta colombica; assembly: GCF_001594045.1. Taxonomy (NCBI): domain Eukaryota; kingdom Metazoa; phylum Arthropoda; class Insecta; order Hymenoptera; family Formicidae; genus Atta; species Atta colombica. The sequence goes on from NW_017259403.1 coordinate 817,738, forward strand.
TTTGAAATATGTTCTACCATATTATAGACGCATGGCGGAGGGATCACGAGGGTAGCAGCCGGGGATGGCCATTCTATGCCCAAGTGTCGGCGAGAGATTCCATGACGGAGCTTGCGGAGATCTTCTCTGAAAAGTAGCGAAGATACCGATTACTGGAACACCGACACCAAGATGTGAGTCTCCCGCAGAACAAAGATCCGGAAAAGTCTCCTAAGTGGCCGAAGGAAACTCTGCGACCCAGTCGAATTCCGTGCGCCAGGACACAAGATACGTGAACGACACGGCTCGCGCGATTCGCGGAGCCCGCAGGGCCGCGCGCCAATTAGGCGCGATAAGGCCTCCTTACGGAAATAGCATATCTCCAGAAGGATTAGCGCCCGGCATTTATGCTGTGGCGAGCGAGTGAGGAGCACGAGTGAAGAACGCAGGATACCAAAGATCCCGGATAACGAGGGGAAGGCCTGAGAGGAGGATTAATGGGATGAGACGAGCGCCACGAAATTGTAAGATCACCTTGTTCGAGAGGCGCGTGCCATGATCATTGTCGGATTTCATATATGAGACGCACGCGAGGTGGTTCTGTGTCAGGTTTTTCGCGGTTGTGTTTAAGCGCGCCGCCTCCCGCGACGACTTGTTACGAGATTTTCGGGAGTTACGTTATTTTCCGCGTCCGCCTAAGTTACAGCCTAATCATTTTCGTTAAGTCTTGTCGCGTACTAATTTGTTTCTCGTTTGTATCGGAACTCTGTATTGTGGTGTCTGCGTGTTCTTTATCTCTTTCCTACATTCTGTACGACGGTTCGAAATCCCCGCGGACAAGAACGACGTCGCGTCGTGTTTGTGGTAACACCATTTCCTATCTCGGCTATTAAAGCTATCGTCGAGCTATTGTTCGTGCGATTTGCGAGTATTCTTACGTGCCGTCGAGAGTTAGCGTAATTAATACGCCCTGCATAGAACATCGAGACATGTGCAAGGCTAAAATAACGCATTTCGATCGCATGCTGTGGTCGTGATCTTATCGACGAGTACGAATGAGAGATTAGCAAAATAAAATTTGTCACTTTTATTATTTAATTAATTATTGTGTGATTTGTTGTCATCGCCCTTTTCGTGTTTCCAAATAATTCTCTATTCTCGACCGCCCCCTCTGCTATTCCCGAGGCTGAGCTGCCGGTTACGAGCTGCCGTCGGTGTTTACAGTTCTGTAAAATAACGCATAGAGAATATCCCGATTAATTTCGAATAAAGAGTGGCATGCTCAATCGTGCCTGGCGCTCAACTATCGAGAGCTTACGTTGTCCTCAAGAGTGGCCGCGACAAAAAAACATTTTCTGTCGCGTTTCTTTTAAGGTCAAATGAATCCTCGTTGTAAAAAAAAGAAATTCTACCTAACAGAGAGAATATTAGCTGCGAACACGTGATAAAGTTGCATCACGCTCGTGAGTGCAGTACTTTTAAATGGAATGCAGTTAAATGTATCGATATGAGCATTCGCTGTGATCACGTGTTCAACATTAATTAAAGACACCTTACATAGGAGCGCCAAGTGTCGAGCTAAGAGTATATTCACACAAACTTGCATGCATAAATGTATGCATAACGAAAATTATTCAATCACATTTTAAGTGCGTCTTTATAAGAAAAATATTGGAAAGATCGGAAATTCATACAAAGGTCTGAAAGAAGGAGAAGAAAAATATTGGATAATTTTCTTTATGCATTCATTTATGCGACAGTTTGTGTGGATATATTGGGAAAAAGTTCGTGACGTTTTTCCTGCTAGATGGCATTAAATGCTCAGCAGTTGGCAACTACTAATCGCATTGGCAACACTAGACGTGCGTTTAAAAAGTGACATTTTAACCTTTGTTTTGAGCCGAAAAAGATTGAAATCGGTGAAGTGGATCAAAAGTTATTTTATTTTGAAAATAGAAATAAATAAGGAAAAAATTCGCTACATTTTGCAGTATCACTATGATAAAGGCAAGAATGCTGCACAGGCTTGTGAAAAAATTTGCGCTATTTATGGTGAAGATACTCTATCAAAATCAGCAGCACAGAAATGGTTCGCTCGTTTTCGTGCTGGAAATTTCAATATGAAAGATGAACCTCGTTCCGGGCGATCAATCACTGAAAAGTCCGATGAAATCATGGTAAAAGTCGAGCGTGATAAGCATGTGAGCACTGTGGAGATTGCCACTGAACTAAGTGTCGACCACAAAACAGTTTTAAATCGTTTACACAAAGCTGGATACAAAAAGAAGCTCGATGTTTGGGTTCTTCACGAGTTGAGTGTTAGGAACATCATGGACCGAATTAACATTTGTGATACGCTACTGAAACGAAATGAAATTGAGCCATTTCTGAAGAGAATGATAACTGGTGATGAAAAATGGATCACCTATGACAATTCAACTAGAAAAAGATCATGGATAAAGAAAGGAGAGAAGGCGCAAGCAATCGTAAAACCTGGATTGACGAGGAAGGTGATGTTATGTGTGGTGGGACTGGAAAGGAATCGTTCACTATGAGTTGTTATCGTCCAATCAAACAATTAATTCCGAACTCTACTGTGAACAACTGCAGAGATTACAACAAGCAATTGAGAGGAAGCGGCCAGAATAAATCAATAGGAGAGATGTCGTCTTCCATCACGACAACGCTCGACCACACACATCTTTGATGACTCGGCAAAAATTGCGAGAGCTTGGCTGGGAAGTTTTAAGTGGGCATCCACCATATAGTCCTGACATAGCATCCTCAAACTATCATTTGTTTAGATCTCTGCAAAATTCTCAGAATGGTGTAAAGCTAGCTTCAAAAGAGGCCTGTGAAAATCACTTGAAGCAGTTTTTCGATCAGAAACCACAGAAGTTCTATCGCGATGGAATTATGGTTCTGCCCCAAAAATGGCAAAATATTATAGAGAATAATGGATTTGGTTTAAATAAATTGATTTCAATACTCTAAGAAAAACACTTTAATTTTACTAAAAAATCGCCACGAATTTTTTCTCATATTCAATACTATAATATCACAGTTGAATATGAAACAAATAATTGACTATGATTGGTTAATTTCTTGCGGCTTATGACTTGCGATCCTATTGTAGAACAAATTAAGGCCATTAAGATGCTGTCAGTGCCAGCATCGCAGCTAATATGATTGCAAGATTGCAAGATAATCCAGCTAATAATTCAGCATCGTGCCGCAGGTTTTACACGTAAAAGTCATAGTCGTAAGATCGTAAAAAGTGATAGATTGGCTACTGTATTGGGGCCAAGCATTGTCGCGCAGAAGCAACACGAGTGAAATATCATAACCTCAAAGCCATTACATAGATACAAGTTTTCGTTCCGCCAAAAGATTATGATTAATACCTTATTCTTATGATCAACTAATCAGAAGTTACGTGATCGCCTCGTAATCAATCAATTTATAGCTTTTTATGGTCTTACGGTTACGATTAAAGATTTGTTCACGTCGTATTTCTAACATGCTTCAATATATTGCTACCATATATTACTATTCCTACCATATATAGCTCCTACTCATTCTAATGACTTCGACACCAGCGCGATGTTCGCCGCGCGCGACGATATCCAATGAGAATATATCTTTAGAATGAAAACATCAATAAAGCTGTATACTCATTGAATATCGCGTGTCGCACGTATGCCGGAAGCACTCATTAGTGCGATTGAGTGAGTAGGAGTTACGGTTGGAGGAAGTAGGAGCATGTTGGAGCATGCGACGAACAAACCTTAATATTTTTCGTGTAATGGCCTTATTCGCTAAAAACAGATCAAAATTGACGAATAGCAATCATTCGATACTTGATGCTTGAGGCCATGCGCATAATAGAAAGAATAAGGAATTAGGAATAAATAATTTTAACTTGTCAGAAATCAGAACGAATTTCTGATAGGTTGAAATCATTATTCCTTATTCCTAATTTCTTATTCCTATTATGCGCAGCTCTTGACACTACCATGTAAGGACCTTAGCAAAAAAGCTAATTTATAAGATACATAAGCTTAAATCCGCTATTTTTTAGTCAGAAAAACACATTTTTTTTCCTAGGAAGCAAAAATTAATTTATTCGAAGTACTTGCCCTCGCTAACTATACATTTTTCCCATCTTTCGGGCAATTTGTGTATACCACGTCAAAAAAATTCCTCATCTTTCGAGGCAAACCACTTAAGCTATTTTCGGACGTCTTCGTAAGAATCCAAGTGCCGCTCAGTGAGCGCTCAGTGGTCCATCGACGAAAACAGGTGATTGTCAGAAGGTGCTAGGTGAGTAAGCGGGATGGGTAGCACTTCCCAGTTGAGTGTGTCCAAGTAGTTTTGGATCATTGTTGACATGTGCGATGGTGCATTGTCGTAGAGGAAAATCAGCTTGTCATGTCTTTTCCGATAATGCGGCCTTTTTTCATGCAAAGCACGGTGCAATTTGATCAGTTGTTGGTGGTAGTGGTGAGCATTAACAGTTTCACCAGGTTTTAACAGCTCGTAGTAGATGACACCCTCCTGATCCCACCAAACGCACATCAGCATCATCTTCCGTCTAAAGATCGCGACGGTCTTGAGGAAGATGTTGATGATTTGGTGGGATCAACCCAAGATTTCTTGCGTTTAGGATTCTGAAAATAGCTCCACTTTTCATCGCCTGTCACAATCCGATGCAGGAACGACTTTCTTTTTTGTCTGGCAAGCAGAATTTGGCATGGGTTTTGGCGTCGCTCCATCTGCCTATCGTTCAGTTCATGCGGCACCCATTTTCCGATTTTTTGAACCTTTCCCATGGCATGTAGCTGCATGGAAATGGCTGCTTGAGAAACACCCAATTGCTCGGCAAACATTTTTTGCGATTGGGTATTGTCCTCGTCCAAAAGAGCCTGCAATTGACAGAGTGACTTCAAAGCAACCCTTCCTGGGCCGATTTTCACGCTTCTTGTCACTCAGGTCAAAATTGTCGTTATTGAATCGGCGAAATCTCTGCCAATCTTTGCACGTTGTTTCCGATAAAGCATTGTCGCCATAGGCCTCTGCAAGCATTCGATGCGATTCGGCAGCCGATTTCTTCAAATTGAAACAGAAAAGCAAAGCTTCCCGCATATGCTTTTTTTTTAGCAAAAAACTAGACATGATTACGAAAGAAAAAATGTATGTTGTTGTAATAAAATTGCTAATAATGTGCACTGATTAATGTTGACAGATGTCAAACACATAAAAAAAAGTGTGTTGTGCCCAGGTTAGCTTTGTACGCTCACTAATGCCACCTATGAACAAACAGCGGATTTAAGCTTATACATCTAACATATGAGCAGCACAGATTTTTGCATAATGCATAAGCAAATCAACTAATCAGAATCTTTCCTTTCCTCCCATTCCATGGAAAAGAAGAATTTCGATTGATTCTCTTGTGCACTATGCATTACGCATTATGCAAGTCTATCTAGATTCACAGCCTTGCTTCAAGAGGCCGCAAAGCCTTAAGAAATTAATCAATCAGTTAAATATGAGAATAATAATCGACTGTGGTTGGTGAATTTCTTATAACTTGACGGCTTAGGGTGCTATTCCATGACAGTCGAAATTTCAGAAAACGGAATCTCGGAAAAGTAAGAGTGGGGATCAACCAATCAAAATTATTTTTATTGAGATGCATTACTGTTCGTCTGCACATATATCTACGTTAAATGTAAGACTATCGAAATTGAATTTCTATAAGTATAAACTTTGTAAAAATTTGTCACGCATGAATATATGTAAATATGTATACATAAACATATATAAGTATTATACATAACATATATAATAAATATGCATACATAAATATATATAAATATTCATAAACATAATTTTATATGAAATATGTCAATACATGTTCATATATCTTTCATAAAAGAATTATTTTTTAGTGTAATAGAAATAATAATAGTAATGTGAAAATATTAAAAATAATTAAAAGAATAATGTTACATCCAGCCTTCATAGTTCTTATCTTCGATTAGAATTTCCGCCATCATCGTAAAAGTTATCAACAAGTAATATCGGTAGACCATCTATTTCTACCATAGGAAGTTACAATGAGGAACCGAATAATTTGCCTTTTAGACTAATAATCCACTCGAGATGAAGTTGTTGGATTAAATATTTGAAGTTGAATAGACGAACTTTATCTCGAGGAACAAAAGAAGCAAATAAATTAAGAATTACAAACTGAGAAACAACAGTCTGTAATAAATGACACATGTAACTCTAAACTATTGAGCATCTGACAAATGATCGATGACGGAAGATGTTTTAGACATATCCCAGTATCCTATTTTACAACCGATACCCTTAATCCTAACTCTAGATTAGATCAGTAACATACGCGAGGCCTGCACGCAGCACTACTAACTCGCAAATATAAAAAAGAGGCCCTTCGCGAATAATTAGGCAGTCAAATTCCATGAAACTCTGCCGATTCGTGACTATACAGTAAAAGTTACTTAGCCGACACTCTGCCGGTCCGCAACCAGATCGATTTAACAGATTCTAGTGATGAGCCGCGATCAGTTCACTCAAGCGATCTTATTACTATCAAGTGACTCGAAGCCTTCAAATCGCTGGATCAATCCTGCCCTTGAAGTCCTACAGTCACAGAGATCGAACCTCCGATATTCATCTTCGAAAGCCAAAACTTGTTGAGTAGCAATAAGTCCCCTCCCTTAATTTATATATCTATATATTCACCGTGAAACAAATTCCTCATTCATCCTGAAGATTTTTTTAAGTCATTAATTAACAGATTTCTAAGTGCAACACAACCTCTCTGACCAGATGCCAACATAATCGGTCCTGATTATTTTGACTCACAAGAAATGCCATAACTGGCTAACCATCTTATTCACATCTTATTCACATCACAGTACTCCTCCCGCATTCCTTATCTCATTCCCGTAAATTTCTTTTATAATCTCTTCCCCCCTTCCTTCATTGTAATTCATGAAATGAATTAATTTTTGTATTGCTTCTCCGCACGCACGCACGCACGTATGCACGCACGCATTTTTTAGTAATAATAAATTAGTAATAATAAATAATTAATTAAGTAATAATAAATAAATTTATAAAAGTACAAAAAGATATTCTCCCATAGAATTCGAACAAAAATGTTGTATATAAAATTGGATGTAAAGATGCAACTTACGTAGGTCAAACAAGTAGGAAGTAGGCAGAACATTACAATCACAAAATTGGAATGCAAATACCTAATCTGTTATCACAAAACACAGATTGGAATACAATCACGAATTCGATTGAGAGAATGTCAAAATACTTGAAGAACTATTCAGAAAGAATTAAATGAGCGGTTAATATCTGAGAAAGTACATATACATTTGCAAAAAAATGGACTTAATTTACGATCTGATACAGATAGACTGCATCATGCTATGCATCATGCTATGCATGTTAAATAATTTGACAAATTATTAATTTATATTTCAAGACTGAACGATAATAAATTTATTTCATAATTTTATGTACAATATTAACAACGTTTAAAATTTTGATTTGTAATTATTCTTTCATTAATCAATTCTATATTAAATTATATTTGTAACTTTTACAATAAGTGATTATAAATTACTACATAATTTTACTACGCATAATATTAATGTGACGCACTTCTGTGAAGTTGGCACCTCATTTTTAAAAAAATGAAATTTTGATCGAAGTTCCGAATGCACCCCGAAGAGTTCTGGAATTCAAAATTAAGAATAGTTCCGGCGAATTAATATAAAAAAAAAAAAAATTAAAAAATTTGGGATGCTAACTTCACAAAACGAAGAACGAAAAATCGCGATATCTTCTAAACCATTAAACCTAGCGCCTTAAATGATAATAACTTTCGATAGAACTCGTGGTGTGTTATCCAGAACTGTCGACAGAATTGTCAGAACTTTAAAAAAATTGTCATTCCTCGGATAGAAATTTTCGATTCGACGAACGAAAAATCGCGATATTTCTTAAACCGTTGGTCCTAACGCTTCGAGCGTTAATATTATAACTTTCGTTAGAACTCGCGGGGTCATCAGAACATTTGCGAAAAATTCCAGTAATAAATATTAATATTAACATTTACAAAACGGTCTTTCGGCACTGCGAAACGCTATATTGGACACTAATTACGATAAAGCCTCAACATGCAAGAAGGGCCATGAAAATGTTCTCGAAAAATTTATCTTTCAATCGCATTTACTCATAGATTGCAGTGTGTTTACGGATGGACAATATGCTGCTTCCATTGGTATCGAGAAATAGAGTGCGGCACTTGGATCTATAAAATCCAAAAAATTGAACATGAATGATAACAATTACATTCTAGCTGGTGTAGTATCATATCATCAATATGCCAGCGACAAAAATAACGGGCATTATATAGCATTCGTATATGACACTCAATGATATTATATGACATGATGATATGATGACTAAGCGGAAATCAGATGATGAAGTAACATTTAATCATATATTGTACTATGGTAGGTACACAGAATTGAAACTATATACAAAGATAGTTAAAAACATTTTTAACAAATTCAATAGTTATCAATCAATGATTTCAATCACATTTCACCAAAATCACAATTCATCAGACACATTCGATCATATCAGACAAACATGCGCGCGCACGCACAAGTTATTAACGCTCAAAGTTATTACCAATAGTTTAAGAAATATCGCGATTTTTCATTCGTCGAATCGAAAATTGCTAATACCCGAGGGGTGAAAATTTTTTTAAAGTTCTGGCAATTCTGTCGACAGTTCTGGGTAGCACCCCGCGAGTTCTAACGAAAGTTATTAACACTCGAAGCGTTAGGACCAACGGTTTAAAAGGTATCATAATTTTTTGAATATCTGATTATGTCATATCTGAGGGACAAAAATTTTTTTAACATTACGGCAGTTCTATTGAGAGTTCTGGATAGCACCCCAAGAGTTCTATCAAAAGTTATCATTTAAGGCGCTAAGTTTAATGGTTTAGAAGATATCGCGATTTTTCGTTCTTCATTGTGAAGTTAGCACCCCAAATTTTTTAATTTTTTTTTTACATTAATTCGCCGGAACTATTTTTAATTTTGAGCAGGAACTCCAGAACTCTTCGGGATGCATTTGGAACTTTGACCAAAATTTCATTTTTTGAAAAATGAGGTGCCAACGTCACAGAGGTATGTGACGCGTTAAATTTTGACTGATTATTCTATATTCTTTTTGACGCTTAAACTCTTGTATCAAATTATATTTCAAACTATTACAATAATTTTCTGTTCTTATACTTATTATATCTATATAGATATTGTATATGTTAAGTATGTTACATACGTTATATATGTTAAAATCAGCAACTTAATACGAATGTACTGTCTTTATATTTTGTATTTATTATGACTTATTATGACTTTCCGTTGAGCCAACCTTTATTTAAACGGTTCGTTAGATATATTCATCACTCCGGATAGTTTGGATAGACTTCAAACAAATCTATATAAAATGTATCATAAAATGTGATTAGTTGTGAATATTAATATATCATCCAAAGTTTCATGATAAAATTTGACGATCGTGTGGGTGGTTATTCGTTAATTTTTTGATTGAATTTAAATATCTTAGTATATGAATTTAAACAGATTACACTACAGTTTTAGTAACCTGCAAGTGATTTAACCTTGACCGTTCGCTAAATCTAGTATGGATAAAGAAGATTGCTGATGAAGATTCCAAAGAGAATCAAAATGTTCAAGATTTTTTAAGATTTCAAATAAAGATGATATCAATACTTCGTATGGATTAATAAATTTATTTGTAAAAAGTTATTGCGCACCTCTCGTTCGCGCTAATTGTTATTAGCCCAGATTTAATTTGTATTTTGTTATTTTAAGAAGAGTCCTTGTTTAACATATTTATAAGAAAATAATTTGTGTTTTTAAAATAGTGAATTTGTATTTGTAAAGTATATTTGTATAATTAAAGCAGAAAATTATCTTTAGAAATTGATTGATGTTGAACACGTGATTATAGCTCATGCTTATATCGATATACATTTACGCTGTTTTCGAACTAAAACATAGAACATTACAGTGTTCCACTGTAATATTCTATGTTGTGTGTAAGGTACTTGTTGAAATGCAATTTAGTTTTATAGTGTAACAGAATGCATTGTAGTCTTCCATTCTTATTCTTATGATTATATTTATTTCTTATGATTATATTTATAAATAATAGATGATTTTTATTTAGACTTAAGTTTAAATAAAAGTTTATGATTTTTATTTAGAGTTATAATTTTTTCAGAATTGGCGATTCAATTTTATAAAATAAGTATGGTTACTAAATAACTTTTTGAAAAGTTGATTAACATTAGGTGCTTTCCATTTATACACAAATGAAGTGAGTCTGAAGTAAGCTGAGTATTTCATTCACTCAGATTAATAACGTCAGTATTTGCTTATTTTGGTAAAAAGTTATCACATGACAACACAGATTCATAATCTCATTTTTGAAGTGAGTTTACGAGACTCACTAAAGCGCACGGTCTCGATTTTTTACAGATTATAACCTCTACAGCACAAAGTTGCAGCAACATTGCATGTTGCAACAATATTACGTCGCCTGAGTTGCCATCTTTTTTGAGGAAAGCGGCTTCCGATTTTGCTTATAATATTGGGGGCAATATACTATAAATTGCATAACCGGAGGGAAACAATTTCCCTTTTCTTTTTTATAAGTTTTATAGGTTAGGACAATCGCACGGCAACATGACAGAAATTAATTCTACATAAAATAAATTTGCTAGCAATTTGACAGTAATATATAAGAAACTGTTGTAGTAAAAAGAGTTAATCTCTAACAATGCTTTCCTGTTTAAAATCGCGACTCAAAAAAGAATTTTAAGATATCTTTAAGAATTTTTTAAGAAATATCTTTAAGATATTTCTAAAGAATTTAAGAATTAAGAATAAAGAATAAAGAATTTAAGAATTTAAGAATAAAGAGTAAAGAATTCTGAAAGATATCTTAAAGATATCTTAAAGTGACTTATAAGCTGATTTTAGACATTTTACTCATTTGACAGATGTAAGTTACTAATAAAATTACAATGCAGAATAAAATACAAATTAAAGGAGACATATTAGGAGATTTCATTTACTCGGTAAACATTTCAAAAAAGTATTATACTTTCATCTTAGAAGTCCTTGGGGCTCATTTCAAAAATTATTTTATTAGAATAGCTGAAAAATCTTCTAATGCTGCGTCTTTTATTTTATTCTTGTTGTATTTGTTTTTTAAAATCGAGAAATTTAATTCGATGCATCCTTCTGGTGGCGGTACCGCATATTACTCGACGACACTCCAATTCCATTTGATTGACAAAAATATGAATAAAATATTTTATAAAAATGATTTTCAACAGATCGTAGCAACATTTATGTGAGAATAATTATTTCTTTTCGCTCGTTTGCATAAACAATCGTTATCCGTATAATATCTTCTCGGGGCCAATTTATCAACATCAGTTAGCTTAATCGACCAATTGCGGTTGACAGTTAATCACGATTAAGCTTGATTGGCATTAGTAAAACTAATCCTAACCTAACCTAAAATTATTATTGCCCTGGTGACAGCAACATGATGGCAATTGAAGAGAAACTTATGCTAAGCATCTCTTTCTTTTCTTATGCCAAGGAACGTTTTGTTATCTGGACAATTAAATCTCATTTGTCAGAATACAAAAGGAACGCAATTCAACTGAGTTATGACGCTACAAGTGAAAATTATGTGAGAATAATTGTAAATGGAAAGCAACTATTGACATATTTTACATGCGTGTACTTAATTTTTTACAGTGTCAAGCAGTGTAACATCTGTATCACAATTGAAACATTTTGTGTAAGACACAGTGGCTAGTATTCATAGTTCAGTTTTTTTGCATCCAAGACGTTGTTAGTTCTGTCTTGAGTCACGAACCAATCAGAGGGCCATTAGCATCTTAAGACATTACTTAAGACAATCTTGAAATAAGAACTGACTATGAATATCATCCAGAAGGCCGCATTAGTGTCTTATGACATTATTTTAAATGATTTTGAAATACAAGCTTAGTTTACTAAACTGGTCAGTGTAACACTGGCCGATATTTATAGTATTCTTATTTTAAGATTGTCTTAAGTAATGTTTTAAGTTGCTAATGCAGTCTTGATTGATTCATAACATCTTTATATTTAAGATGATAGACTGTCTTAAATATAAGATCCAACTATGAATACCAGCTTATACCGACCAGTGTTACCCTGGTCAGTTTAGTAAACTGTCATCTGTGTATATTGTTGAAAAATATCCTTAATCAGTATGACAGATTTTATAATCTCAATAGTCGTCAAATTTAACGCTCAATCTCGGTTTGCGGAGTAGAGGACGTTTATTTCTGCCAGATTCTTTCGTTTTATAGAGAAACGCATCGAAGCCTAATTTTATTGATTTTTGAGTTGCGCAAACTAAACTGTATAATTACAAAGATCGTAAACTTGATTGAACACGTCCGGAGAAACAATTTCATAGGTGAAATATTTTAACATAACTACTGATAAGCGCGTCTCACGTTAATTTAAATCACATGTACAAAAACAATTGAGAATGTTGCGAATGTATGAGTTTAAATAATATGCGATCAAGATAGAAATTGCTGTTGTTGAAACAGACTCACGTCATGGATCGTCTCGAGACTTTTGATCGCGCCTACGATCTTTTGATGATCCTCTTGAAGTATATCTGCCAAATATAACGAATTCGTTTCGCCATGTGTATCCAGATATTCTAAAATTCGATCCGTCAAATAGCTTGCCATCTTACCACCGCTAACGTGTCTTTCTTCTTGACTCGCTTGGCTGTATTTCAGGAATTAGGGCCAGTTTATAATAGACCATAACCACATGTACATACACTCACCGACTAAAAGGTTGCAACTTTTTTTTAATGGATTTCGGAATGCAGTCTGCTACCGATTGGTTCTTACGCTGGATTTACATTGTTGGCGAGTGTATGCACTATACAGGTGACACAGGCCGCGGTCCGATTCATGCTTAAGCGGAGAGCACAGATTCTTGCATAACGCATAACACGTAATGCATAAGAAAAATGTACCAATCTTCCGTTTCCTTCCTTTCCAAAATAAAGAATTCTGATTGGTTTAATTTCTTATGCCTCATGCGTTATGCAAGAATCTGTTCTACGCTTTAATCCACACAAACTTGCATAAACGTCGCATAAACGTATGCATAAAAAAATTATCTAATCGCATTTTTCTCATAAAGACGCACGTAAAATGTAATTGGATAATTTTCATTATGCAAACATTTATGTGACTATGCAAGTTGTGTGAATATATTCTTGCAGCATTATTGCTTACTGTACACTGGACGCAATAAGCAATGAGCGACATATCCAATGAGAGCTTTGCTTTGCGTCGTTACGTGAGAAAAAACAGAGCTTTTATTGGATATCATCTAGTATGCAGTAGACTTATCAACGCGCTCACGGTTCGATTCACTTTCTGAACGTTTTGCGTTAAGCAAAGTGACGTCAAATGGAATTTTTGAATTCGCATGCTCACGATGATCATAATCCGGAAATGGGTCAGTATAAGGCTATATTTTTATGCTGACGTTCGACGCTTGATTCGAGCATCAGCATGAAAAAGCAGCCTAAAGATACTACATGGGAGCATCAAATGTTAAGCGTCGAGCATCATGAGCTTACTATTCGCTAAAAACAGATCACATGATCAAAATTTATGAATAGCAAGTTCTCGATGTTCGACATTTGATGCTGCCATGTAAAGGTAAGCGTTCACTTTATTTGGGAAAAGAGGACTAATATGAATTGAATGTGGAATAGATGCATCCAGGTAGTGGATAATCGCTTATTAAAAATAATTAAATATAATTGATAATAATATAATAATAATATAATATATAATAATAATAGTTAATCATATTAATTATTTCAATTATTTAAATATGATTGATTGGATCGAAATTATACTCGTAATATCGTTGATTATTGCCGAACTTACATTACATTGAAGTGATTTGGCAAAAATGTATACACAACATCGAGCGTTTTTATCATTTCTTTCTGAAATGGTAGATACTAGCACGTCACTTGACAATATGATCCATATATCATATATTTATCATATATTTATTATTGACAAGTATACACAGATTATGAGTCTCGTGATTGTATCCATACCAATAAGCGATCCGAAATAAAATCGTTGATAGCATGATAACGATTATTAACATCGTGAGAATTGTGAGGATGCCGTCCCATGTACACAGAATCGGAATGATGGAACGGATTTCTTACTAGAAAATTGAGTTCACTACAATTCCATTCCGTAAGAAATTTCTCTATCCCATGTAGCCGGAATGGAAACAAACGGAATGTCGCCTCGGTCGCAAACTAATTTTCTTAATTTAATTGTTATTTTAATGCAACTAAAGCAATAATATGCATAATTTGTGTTATCTTACTTATAACATTACTTTGAATACTCAAAAATACTGAATTATAAGAGTGATATACATTTTGTTATCAAAATTCCATTAGGTTTCGGCTACATGAGACAGGTAGAAAAAAATTTTTATGGAACGGAATGATATATTCAGTTGATTAAATCTAAAAATTGAAATGAATGTTCAGAAACTCTTTTTGTAAATCTAAAATGATAGATGAAGAAGTAGTGTTATTACGAATGTTAAAATTATTGCGAAAGGCAAGAAATGTGCCAAGTTTCCGGCTATTCCGATATTTAAGAGTGTATGAAAATTTTATTTTGCTTATAACGTTTTATTGCAATAGCAGAAATATATAAGAAAATTCTGGATACAGTCAATGTTTACACGAAGAATGCGTCTCCAAAGCGCAAGTGACAATTTAGTTCTTGAAATGCAATCCATCAAATGAGAATAGATTGAAATGAATTGAAATAAATTCAGATTTTCAGAAATATTGATTCATGAATAAATAAATACTTTTTAATTCTGAATGCATTTTTATTTATTTATTTGGAACAATTAGAGCATATCTCTATGCCTTTCAAACTAAAAATAATATTAGCTTTTTCTGTATGCTTTTTCTGTATTGTAAATAATACTGTACAATACAAAATTTTGAATAGAAAATACAGTTTTTCAATCCAGTTCCATCCAATTGAATCTTATTGAATCCAATTGTATCCAAAAAAAAAATATTCGCTATTTAAAATACGCATTCTGATAGAAAAAAATTTCAATCCATTCTCGTTGCTGAAAAACGACCGATCATGAAGTTCTTCAATTACTTCAGAATGACATCGAAATTATTTAAAGAATTGCTAGCATTATAGTTGGACTATGTATAAATAAAACAAGAATATGTTCTATTGAAAAATAAGAATTATTATTAATTTTCTTCTTCAAAGTTATCAATTTCTCAACCACCAATAATAACTGGATCGACATAGCCTGCAATCGACATGACATTTTGTTGATTCCGTATCGTCTATATCGTTCTGGCAGAACTATCATTCTGATGCTCGGATACAGTAGACAAATTTCTCGGAACGGAATGATAGTGAATTCATTTCTAGTAAGAAATCCGTGCCGCCGTTCCGATTCCGATACATGGGATGGCACCCTAAGCACTGTGGGCATGAATCGGACCATAGCCATAGTATAATGGCTTCGGCACACCACGCGATGTTCAATGACAGTATACCTTTAGAATGAGAATATCGGTAAAGCTGTATTGAATATCGCGTGTTGCACATGACAATTATTGCGCTGCCGAAGGCATAACACTGGCCTAATTTTCACCGAGGATTTAATCCGGATCAGAATGTAAGAATCAACCAATCGAGCATTCTCCTGTCGTTCGACTGTAACAGGGGAATACTTGATTGTAAGCTGATTCGTACATTCTGATCCAGATTAAGGATCGACAGGAGTGACGGGCCAAGTCTGATTTGACTTTGGAGATCTTATGTGATAGGATCAATATAGATAGGAGCAGTATAACCAGTAGGGACATCTGTCCGTGTCGGCACCTTTGATCTCCGGTCGCAGTCACGTGAGCATCCGTCATATTCACGTTTGAAAAATCTAGAACTGAAAGAGGAATGCTCCATACGATAGTCCATTACTTTGCTCTAAAAAACATAATTAAGGTTGCCGTGTAAACGTGTAGTGAATGTAAAAATATTATCTTTTTTCACAAAATTACATTTGATTAATTAAGTTAACCTAGCATAAACTATTTACTTTTTGTAAATTATAAAAACTTACCTTACAATATCTTGGGATAAGGAAAAAAAGTGCATTGTGAATTTTTATTATTAATTTATTATTACACGGGATCTGTGTAATATGTACGTTCTTATCATCTTGCATTTCATTGGATCCAGCCCAAAACAAAAGCTGCGCAGCCATATCTGCGCGAACACGCATTTTTTCGTGGAGTGTCTCTACTGTGGAAGGATCTTGAAGCTCTGGATTCAGAGCTGCCAACTTAGATAATATAATCTCCATCTTCTTATGTGGTTGTGTATTCATATACGTACGAACTCTAATATGAATTCCTGTCGAGAGCGAACGAGACAGCGAAAGAGAGCAAGAGTCCGGCGTTCTCGCTCTAGTCGCTGTACACCGAAGATCGAAAATACTTTCTGAGCAATTTCGATCGCTCGATGTATATATATCAGTATAAGGGCATTCGAGATAAGTTTTAATAAATTTTAGTAATTATATACTTTTCTCATTAATGTATAATAGCAAAATTTTTAAAATGCAATAGTTTACAAAATATTAATTATTTACAATTTTCCATGTGCGTTATATATCTCGTTCATAAATGCAATATGTAAGAACTCTGCGTAGTCGTGCGCGTAAAGTGCGAGATCAGTAAACTGGAGATCTCACATTCAAATCCTATGTTTTACTTTTTTTTCTTTTTCTTCACATATTTTTTCTAAAATAAAGTTATTAATAAACATATTAGGACGAATATTTTTATATAATTATTGAATTTATACGTGCACTTTAAAAGTTTTAAATCAATAACCAAAATATAGTCAAACAAAAACAAAATACAATTAAATATTAGAATGAATATAAATAAAATTACTAAAATCATATTAGAGGTTGAATATAATATAAATAAATATTATAAATAAATTAAATCTTCATTGCGTTACTGAATAGTAAAAAATTCAAACTAAAACTACTCCTTTGTTACTCCTTTGTTAAAAAAAAATTGGAATCATGAGTTAAAGTTTTTATAATTACGTTAATGTATAAAGTCAAATGATTGATGTACCTTAGCCAAAATTGAATGTTCTGAAGTACATCGATGTATACATATAAAAAATAAATTAATTATAACAAAATTCAAATTAACAACAGATTTTATAAAAAAATTACATTCAAATAGATCAAATACTAAATAGTATCAAATACAAATAGTAAAAATACTTGTGAGATTCGTGTCAGAGAAATTCCAAATTTAAAGCTCTTAGGCCCAGTTGCACTAATGTTACTTTGATTTTATGCAAGATTTAAAATTTTCTCTGTCTCTATCTCTTTTTCGCTTTAAAACGAGATAGAGCTTTAAGTCTCGTTAAAATCAAAGTAATGTTGATGCCGGGTCTGTTTTAATAAAATAAGTATTAGGTGTACAACTTTGCTTCCGCCGTTTTTCTATAGATGGCTTTAGCGGTAAGTGGTGGTCGAAATAAATAAATCATAGACGTCATACAATAACTTGGGCATCTGTCAACATAACCCCATAGAAACATTAGTCGATTTGTGTCTGCATCATAAAGTTATTCTCGATTGAAAATGTCAGTTTACGAGCCAAATTCTCGTCATTTGCGAGAGGTTTTAATTTTTTGCTTCAATATGAAGAAATCTGCGGCTGAGGCTCATCGAATGCTCTCAAATACTTATGATGAGGCCGCTATTAGTGAAAAAACGTGTCGTGAGTGGTTTCAACGCTTCAAGAACGGTGATTTTGACGTACAAGGTCATGCTCTGTATTTGGTGGGACCAGCTCGGCGTAGTGTATTATGAACTGTTAAAACCGACTGAAACAATCATAGGCGATCGGTATCGAACGCAATTGATGCATTTGAGCCGAGCATTGAAAGACAAACGGCCGCAATACAACGAGAGACACGATAAAGTGATTTTGCAGCATGACAATGCTCGACCCTATGTTGTAAAAGTGGTCAAGACATACTTGAAAACTTGGAAATGGGAAGTCCTACCCCACCCGCCGTATTCTCCAGACATTGCTCCCTCTGACTATCACTTGTTTCGATCAATGGCACACGGCCTGGCTGACCAGCACTTCCGGTCTTATGAAGAAGTAAAAAATTGGATCGATTCGTGGATAGCCTCAAAAGATGACCAGTTTTTTCGACGCGGGATTCGTACGCTACCCGAAAGATGGGAGAAAGTAGTGGCCAGCGATAGACAATACTTTGAATCATAAATGTATAATCAGTTTTTTACAATAAGCCTCGAATTTCGGAAAAAAAACGGCGGAAGCAAAGTTGTACACCTAATAGAAGAGAGAGAGAGAGAGAGAGAGAGAGAGAGAGAGAGATAATATGAATTTTACAATGAAAATAAATTCATTAAATTCATGGAATGCTCGTTATTTTTCAATATAATAATTCTAACCCTGATTTGTAAATATAAAACCGGAATTTATCAATAGATGGCCATAGTTGTCAATGTAGTTGCCATCAGATGGCGCCATTGACGCCATTTCCTTGTTCTGACATCTGACAAAGATTTTCAACTCACAACAATACAAGTTTCATACAACAGTATAGTTTGTAATAACGTTGAACATGTCGAATTTTGAGCCTGGAAACTGATTTGCGGACAGCATTGATTTTCTGTTACCATTTGAAGAAAACTGCTGCAGAATGTTGAAGCTTACGGTGAGCATGCTCTTGGTAAATTACAGTGCTTCGAGTGGTTTAAAAAATTCAAAAGTGGCGATTTTAACGTGAGAAATGAAGAACGTGAAAAACCACCGAAAAAGTTTGAAGACAACGAATTGCAAGCATTGTTGGATAAGGATGACGCTCAAACTCAACAATAACTTGCGGATCAATTGAATTGACACGAGAAGCTGTCTCCATACGTTTGGGAAATCCATGAGAAAGATCCAGAAGATGGGAGAAAATGGGTTCCACATGAATTGAATGAAAGACAGCAGGAAAACTAAAAAATCACTTGCGAAATGCTGCTCGCCAGGTACAAAAGAAGTCATTTTTCCGAATTGTGACTGGCGATGAAAAGTGGATATATTTTGAGAATCCTAAGCGTAAAAGATCATGGGTAACTTCAGGCGAACCATTGACATCGACTGCAAAGCCAAATCGCTATGGACGGAAGACAATGCTCTGTGTTTGGTGGGATCAGAAAGGTGTGATTTATTATGAGCTGCTAAAACCTGGCGAAACCGTTAATATTGAACGCTACCGACAACAAATGATCAAGCTTTGTGTGAAAAACGACGGAATATCAAAAAAGACAACACAAAGTGATTTTGCTTCATGATAATGCACCATCACACACAGCAAAACTGGTCAAGGAAACGATTGAGACATTTGGTTGAGAAACGATTGAGGCATTTTGTTGAGAAATACTTTCGCATGCTTACTCACAGACTTGGCTCCGTCCGATTACCACTTATTTGCATCGATGGGACACTTTCTCAGCAGCGCTTCTTACAAAGACTTCTTACAAAGCACTTCTTACAAAGATGTACGAAAATGGCTAGATGACTGGTTTGGCTCAAAAGAGCAACAATTTTTTTGGCGTGGCATTCACAAATTGTCAAACAGGTGGAAAAAATGTATAGCTACCGATGGGCAATACGATGGGAATAAAATATTTTTTATCATTTTCATGCAATAAACGTGTATTTTCTATAAAAAAATTCCGGTTTCATATTTACATACTGGTATTGCAATAAAGCGTCGTGTGTCTTCCTATAAGTGACACAATGCAAGACAGTGACATGTTATCTTTGTCGAATAAGATACACTGTGTCACATCATGTATCTACTCAAGATTTTGTATGAAAATCCTTTCTGGCTTTTTGTAGCAGAAAGGAATAAGGAACACAATTATATTAGTAAAATTAAAGAGAGACCATTATAGCACTTTTTTAGAAATTTATAAATGAAAACGCAATATAAAAAATGTTTTCTTCAATGACTAATTTTGTAACAAATAACGAATTGAAAACTAATTAACTTTATTCTTTCAAACAGCACATAAAATATTTATAAAATATTAATTAAAAATTATAAATTTATAAAATATTTTATAAATACTCTGTA
>NW_017259403.1:838238-847831 GCF_001594045.1 Atta colombica
ATAAATAAATATATTATATAAAATAATAAAATTTTAAGATTAAATAAATTCTTTACCTCCAGTCACACAAACATTAGTTTAATTTTAAGCGAGGCTTAAAACTCTTTGTTCCGGTCTCTTTTCGGTTTTAAAATGAGATAGAGAGTTTTAAGTTTCGCTTAAAATCAAAGTAACGTTGATGCAATCGAATCTTAGTGCATGAATGCAAAAAATATTTTTAATTAAAACCTGTTTTAATAATTTACTAATTTAACAATAATTTCTTTATACATTACATACTCAAATTGATTAATTCAATGTTTAATTTAGTTTATACAGTGCTTTCATTATAAAATATTAGCTTTTTATCTCGCTATACGTACTTTTATTTATGTGTTGAGATAAAAAGCCATTCTCCTGATACTGAAATTATTTTCACGAACAAAACTTTTAAATAGAAATTGAAATTGACGAATGCGTTCGGGAAGACATTATCCCTATTTCTGTTATTCTATTTTCTGTTTATTAGATATAAAACAAGAAGAGTATGCTAGGAAATAGATAAAATACTACTGTGATCAAAAAATAAGATGAAATTTTTAATTTAAAATACGCGCGCTCTTCGATTCCGACAAATCTTTTTTTTTAGGTTGGCAGCACTGTCACTGACATCTGTGCCAAACTTCATGTCAATACTTGCATTTGTCTAATAGTTACGCGCGTGTTTTGAAACAACAAAAAGTTAATTTAGCGATTTTTACAATGTCTGATTTTGTTGAGCAAAGAAGCATTAAATTTTGTTTGTGGAATGAAATTTCTGCTGCAGAAACATTAAGAATGTTGCAGAAGACCTTCGGTGATCAGGCTATGTCACAAAAAAATGTTTACAAGTGGTATAAACAATTCAAAGAAGGCAGAGAAAGCGTTGAAAATGAAAATCGCTCTGGACGACTATCAACATCAACTGATGAACAACACGTGAATGAAATCAAAGATTTGGTGATCAAAAATCGTCGATTGATAATTAGAGACCTCGCTGATACTGTTAACATTTCATTTGGATCAGACCATTTTGAAAGATGTTTTGTGCTTGAAAAAAGTGAAATCTCGTTTGGTGCCAAAAACATTCAATTTTTTGGAAAAACAGCGTCGCATTGAAGTCTGTGAAATGCTTTCTGAATATCAGGATAAAATGGAATTCATAATAACTGGAGATGAGACTTGAATCTATGCATACGACCTGGAAACAACCGACTAATCAAGCGAATACCGTGCAAAAGGTGAGTCAAGACTGAAAAGATCGCGTTAGAGTCGTTCAAAAATCAAGGTCATGTTAACAGTTTTGTTCGATTATCGTGGTGTTGTACATTATGAATTCCTAGCGCCGGGCCAAACTGTTAACAAGGAATATTATTTGAACGTTATGCAACGTTTACGTGAAGCTATTCGCAAAAAGAGACCAGAATTATGGGCAGACAATTCTTGGTTTTTGCATCACGATAATGTACCATCTCACATTTGCATTGATTCTTCGAGACCATTTCGCCAAAAATTCAACTCATATCGTTCCACAACCACCGTATTCGCCTGATTTAGCACCGTGTGACTTCTAGCTATTCCCTAAACTCAAGAGACCGCTCCGGGGACACCGTTTCGACACGATTGAGGAGATAAAAACCGAATCGCTACGCGCCATTGAAGACCATTCTGAAAATCGACTTTAACAATTGTTTCGAGGATTGGAAAAAACGTTGGCAAAAGTGTATTGTATCCAGAGGGGAGTACTTTGAAGGCGATGAAATAGATTTAGAAGAATAAATAAAGATTTAAAAAGTTATAAACAATTTCACCTTTTTTATCACAGTAGTTGATTTCAAGTAGTTGATTTCAATTAACTTCATATAATGTAATTATAAATACTTTAACTCATGATTCCAATTTTCTTGCTTTTCAACAAAGTGTAGGTCCGATTTGAACATTTTATTACTACCATAATGAAGATTTAATAAATAATTTATTTATATTGTGTCCAACCTCTGATATGATTTTAGTAATTTTATCTATATTCTTTCTAATGTTTGATTATATTTTTGTTGGTTTAAAACTTTTAAAAATAAAATAAATAAATTTAATAATTATATAAAAATATGCTCGTCCTAATATGTTTATTAATAACCTTATTTCAGAAAAATACATGAAAAAAAGGAAAAAAAACATAAGATTATTAGAACGTGAATTAGAACGTGAGATCTCCAGCATATTGATCTCGCACTTTACGCACCAATCACAAAATTCTTACAGATTGTTTATAAACGCAGTATATAAATCCCATAAAAAATCGTAAATAATTAATATTTTATAAACTATTGCGTTTTGAAATCATTTTTGCTATTATATATTAAAGGGAAAGGTGAATATGATTACTAAAATTTATTAAAACTTATATGTTATCTCGAATGCTCTTATACTGATATACACCGAGCGGCCGAAATCGCTGAGAAAGCATTTTCGATCTTCGGTCCTTTCTACCAAGCGCGACAAATCGAAAGAGTTTTTTTATAGTACGTTTTCGGCCACTCTCGGTACGCCGAAGGCGAGAATTCAATCCATCAAGAAAGACAAAGAAACTTATTATCTTTGTTCACCTCAATATGAAGAATTTTCCTATGATTAGCAATCAGCTGTAGCAGAATATGTAGTTCTGGTGACCTAGGTTATGCTCATTTTTCTTCTCGAAGAAATATTATTTTTTTATGAAACTTGTTAGAATTTCTTTTTTATATTACTAGGAAGGCGTACAAAGCCAGTTTTGCAAATTGATTCTTGAAAATTTTTTCAAATTATGTACACTTTAATTGCTGTAGTACACATCGGGTAAGATATCAGAACAAATTTTTATTATGCCTTTTTACAAAAAAATAACTCTGTACAAGTCTTCAGGAGTCTTTTCTGATTACGAATATCACAATTAAACATGATTCTTGTTATATTTAGTCAAAATTTCAGCTCATTTTTCTTCTCAAAGAAATAATATTTCCTTATGAAACCTATAATTTCTTTGTTATATTGCTGGGAAGGTTCATACAGAGCCAGATTTTGCAAATTGATTCTTGAAAATTTTTATTAATAAGATCATATATACCTCAACTACACTACACACATCGAGTGAGATATCAGAATAAATTTTTATTTTTCTCTTTTTATAAAAAAATCGCTTTACAGCCTTCAGGAATCCTTCCTGATTATCCGAATATCGTAATTAAATGCGATTCATCCAGTATTTTTAGTCGTAATTTCGATATAAACAAATTCATCTTCGACTAGAGGTTTTCATAGATCTCTCTTGTCGACCCTTAAACTCTCGGTGGAAACTAGGCCACATTGCACTTAGCAATCATTAGTTTCAACAGTTGAGTGAGCGCTTGCTGTTATTGATATATTCTTCCAGATCTAAAATGTTGATTGGATGAGAAGAATACAATAACAGCGAGCACTCACTCAACTGTTGAGTTCGCTGAATACCATTCGGCGTTTGCTGAATGGCTTTTAGCTAACAGATTTCCTAATCTCAATAGTCATCAACTTTAACGTTCAATAATTCGCTTTGTAAGGCAATCCCAGAGTTTTTTCTGCCAGATTCTTTCATTTTGTGCAAAAATGTCGAATAAGTCTAATTTCATTAAAATCAATTTAGAGGCAATTCTTCTGGATAAATTATCAAAAAGAGAATATTATATGTAGGATTCATTTTAATATTATTTATATTTATAATTCTAATTTTTGTTTCATAAAATATAAAATAAATATTTTATATTTTTTTATGAAAGATAAATATATAGATATGTATGTTCTTTTTAAACAATAAAATAAAATATTTGAATATTCAATTAATTTATATCTTTTTAATTTGTTAACAGATTATTATTGCGAAGAAGTACATGAATAATGACAGAGAGAAGTTTAAAAAAGCAATCATTACCATGATACTAGCAAGAAAAAGATTTTTTTCTTATGAATTTTCCGGTTCATCATTTGATAGTGAAACAGGAATTTTGTTAATTTTGTTTAGAAAAAAAACAAGGCTAATCAAATCCAAAATTATATTTAACAAACCGTTCATCATTTCAGCAACAAAGAATTTCAGGCAAATTTTAGAATCGCGTGAAGCTTTTCAAAGTTTATTCACTATCATCGGTCCAAAGATAGAAAATTCTACTGGAACTAAAAGACCAGTGGTTGAGAAGCATTATTAGCAATAATATGGTTCTTAGCGACGTCAGATTCTTAGATATACATGCTAGCATTTTGTTTATTTGTATTATTGCACATATATTATTTGTATTATTGTACATCAATTTTCATCGACAATAAATTTTCACTTTGAACAACTCTTTGATTAAAATAAAAAATTTCACTGTAAAATTTCCAAAAAAATATCTGAATTAATTAAATGGGGTCGAAAATTGGAGATCCATCGATACCTTCTATGACTTTATAGGAAATATGAGATTGTGACATCTTATTGTTAGATATTGACGATTTTATGAAGTAGCGTTTTCTCGTAGCTGCATCATCACCAATGCAACATTCAGACAGTGGATGCGTTCGGGGAGACACTATGGACGCAAATGCTATCAACGCTGTTCGTGGAGCCAATAGCGCGATAGCGTTAACAAGCTGCATGAACGATCCTAACGTAGCGTTGGTATAATAACATTTAACCAGAGAGATTTAACATTCGTCGAGGGTTAAGTTAATATAGGGGATTCTATTTTCAAACAGACCAAACTTTTCTCTGTAATTTAAATTTTTAAAATTTTGTAAAGTATATGGAACGTAAATTTTTAATTTTCTCGTAGTTTCGTAGTGAATAACAGAATGCAATCTCAATTGCAATCTCTATGATGGCTTGCTGCTATGCCGAAGTGAACAATGTAAACTAGATAAAAAAATTAATAGTTACACTGAGTAAATTAATCAGAGGAAGAATAAAAGGAAGAATCCTTGAGCATCCGTCGTCAATTTAAGAAGAAGCGTATCTACATCTAATAAGGATCTTAAGCATCTGCAGCGGAATACTCTGCTGCGCTATACCGCAATAATAACTTTTTCTGTATACGGGAATTAAAAATCGCCAGTAACAAGATTATTTCTGATTTTCACATTTGTAATGAAATATACAAATTGAACTCTGCAGAAACTTTGAAAAGTTAAAGATGATACAAGAAAGAATTACGTTCACTCCAACCTAGTGGCAAATTATCAATTGCAGAGATTGAAATTGAGATTGCATCATTACGATAAAATTTGAAATTCACACATTACGTAATTTGAAATTCGTACGTTTACTCTACGAAATTCTAAAGAGAGAAAAATTTGGTGCCACTCGAGAATAGAATCCCTTCAAACATTAATTTAACCTTGATGAATGTGAAACGCTAACAACGCTAGTCGTTCATGGATCTGTAAATGTTACTTCAGAAGGAATAGTTGTGACGCGCAGTTGTGACGTAACATTCTATCATTAGTGACGTCATAAACATATTTGTTAGCGCTATCTGCAGTTCGAATGCATGCGAACAATTTGTAACGTTAAATAGCACGAATAGCGTTCTTCCTGAACGCACCCAGTGTAACGTGTTTCTTTGGCTGGTGGTAGATGAACCCATTCAGTGTAATGTGTTTCCGTGGCTATAGTGTAGTACAAATTTTAGGCACGAAGGAGGGATTTTGCTACACGATTTCAAAAAGACGTAGAGCCAGTGTGACATTAAAAATTTGAAAATGGAAGTCAACCGGCAACAGAATTAAACACGACAATATGAAGTGTACATTATGGTGTATGTACACTTGTATAGTGCAACACTGATGCAGCACTTACACGCAACTGGTATAATGCGAGGTTATACTCAGTGTATCCCAAAAGAAAACGCTAAAGATAAAATTCATATTGCTACAAGAACTTACAAAACTTATGTATAACGTAAAAAATACATAACGAGTAAACTCTACCTCAGTCACGAGCAGAGTACGTTGAGAAATGCTCTGAGTAATCTTTGAAAAGCTTTGTGAACGTTCGTGGATAAAGGTAATTTTTCCATTTTCGATTTTCTGAACGGGGTCAAAGACTTTTACTCAGTCAGAAACACTTTTCCCTGTGGGTAATGTTTACGAACGCAGCCCAAATGGAAAGCACTCAATATTTCAAGTATCAATCATGAAACTTTTTTGCCTAAGATGAAAAGTGAAAAGTAAAAAATTTCTCCATTAACTTCAATAGTAAAAATATTCATTTTTCATTTTTCATCCTAGATATACTCTGCTTTTTGTGATTGTGTTCATAAACCCATATTCAGAACGTGCTTTTATCAACAAAAACGCGTTTTTATCTTCTATATCTTATTTAGTTAAAATTTTATAATATTAACGTAAATTATAGCATGTTAGCGCTAACATCGTAACGCGTTAACATCGTAATAAGCGCGTTCTGAATACGGGCTACAGTATCCCGAGCAGGAGTGGAAATAGTCCTCATGCATTTGAGGAATGGAATAGTCCTCAGTAGAAAGGACGCACTCACTCGGTCTAGAGTATATAATCATGGTATAAGAATATAAGAATATTTCATTGCATAATGACTGGCAGACTAAATTAGGACAATCAATCAAATATTTATCCTAAATCAGAATAATCAATCAAATGCTTATCCTAAATTTAGAACAAATTTTTTGGTTTGTTTTCTGTTTCTGTACTAGACTGCACTAGAGTTTCTTTCTCGCTTTCGACAAATATTAAACATATACTTATTTCACTTTAAGTTCCAAAAGTGTATACTAGTTTAGACACAAAAACAGACCTTTTTATTGGTCAGAGTAGCCATCATGTTGTCATTGAAGATGACTGCGCCTCTTTGGAAATGAAATCCATTATATTCTTATACCATGCCTATAATAATAGCGTTTTCGATTTACCCGATTCCCAGTCAAAAATTTGTTCTGTTTAGCTGCAAAAGAAGAGCTAAATTGTGCAAGAAATGCAGTTAAAAAGAACTCTCAAGGGATCACAACTAAGTGAATCTCTCCGATTTAAATGAGCTTTTAGTATGTTATGGATGTTCTGGATATACAAAAATAACACGTATTTTTTTATATGTGCTGTCACATGTTGAAATCTATTATTATTGGGAGTACAAATTAGTTCAGTCCGTTTTTTTATGCATTTATTTCAAAACAAAATTAATGAACAGATCAATTAAAGTATTGTCCATCGCTGCCTACTTTTTCCTATCTCTCAGGCAATTTTCGAATTCCATCTCAAAAAAATGATTTGTCTTTGGAGGCGATCCAATTTTGGAGCCAATTTTCGATTTCTGCGAAAGAAGTGAAGTGGTGACTTGCTGCATCCTTCGGAACAACCAATAATCAGAAGGAGCAATATCCGGAGAATACGGCGGGTGAGGTAAAACATCCCATTTGAGCGTTTCCAAATATTTTTTTACGACTTTAGCGACATGAGGCCGAGCGTTGTCATGAAGAAGAATAACTTTATTATGTTTTTGCTTGTATCCGGCCATTTTTCTCGCAATACACGACTCAAACAAATCAATTGTAGCTGATACCGATCGCCCGTAATGGAATCGCCTGGAATTTCAGCAGCTCATAGTAAACAAGACCATTTGGTTCCACCAGATACAGAGCATGATCTTCGAACCATGAATGTTCGGCCGTGGTGTTGATGTTGAAGTTGACGATTGACCGGGCTTAACATAGTATTTTTTCTTCTTGCGATTGTCGTAGAATATCCACTTCTCATCTCCAGTCACAATTCGATGCAAAAAATCTTTTCTCTGTTGTCTTTGAATCGGCTGTTCGCAAGTGAAAAATCGCCTTTCAACGTCTCTCAGTTCATAAGGCACCCAATTTCCTTGTTTTTGAATCCCATGGCTCTCAATCGTACAGAAATAGCTTGTTGAGTTCCCCCAATGATTCTGCAAGCTCCTCTTGCATTTGACTCTGATCTTCTTCGAATAATGCCTCTAATTCTTTGTCTTCGAATTTTTTGGCTGTTCAGAGCGAGGCTTGTCTTCAACGCTGAAATTAAATCTCCATCCTTGAAACGTCGAAACCATTCCTTACATGATTTATCATCAGTTGGAGCAGTGTCACCATAAACTTCGACAAGCATTCGATGAGCTTCAGCCGCACTTTTCTTAAGCAGAAAATCAAAACCTCCCGCAAATGCTGCTTAGTTAACACAAAATTCGACATTTCAAACACAGTAAAAATCAAGGTTTTTGTATGAAACTCAAAGCGATATAAATTGAATATTATTAGCAGATATTTAACCTCTCTGAAACCGCCAAAATCAGCTGTCACTATGAATCATTCACAATCTTTAAGGAAACGGGCCGAACTAATTTGTACTCCCAATAATAAAATATTACGTTTTATTATTATAACTACGTAGTAAATATAGTTGATTACTACCAGTTGCTGTGTGTAGTAGTGCTGTATGCAGTGAAAGTTTCAGTAC
Organism: Atta colombica; assembly: GCF_001594045.1. NCBI lineage: Eukaryota > Metazoa > Arthropoda > Insecta > Hymenoptera > Formicidae > Atta > Atta colombica. Next base: position 846,750 of record NW_017259403.1, read on the forward strand.
TATTGTTACGTATGTTGTTGACATGAATATAAGTATAAAAGGTACAGCTCGTCGTAGGAAATTCACAATTTCATATTCATTTGATTTCGATTAATAAGTACTATCGGTAATGAGTACGGAGCTCTATTAATAAGTGTCTACTGTTTTTATTGCTTTTTATTGCTTTTTTTACTTTGAAATTTTTTTAATTGAAATGATTATATATGTTTTATTTCCTTTTTTTATTTAATTTAGGATTTGATGAAACAGCATATTTATAATTTGATTACATATTTAAAATACTTGCAGATAGTAAAACGATTTGCATAACGTACAAGATTGTTTTTTTCCCTCGTTCAATGAATTTTTTTGAAAAATAAGAAGGTCAAATTTATTATGAAATAGACAATAAAAATTTTTTTCTCTTCTTCTTTTTCTTTTAATAATTATTATATTGGAAATAAACATGTAAATATTATAAGTTTTAGGAAATAATGTGCACAATCATTTTTCATCGCCAAGATTTACTAATTTGTTTAAATATGCTTGGTACAAAAATGGATATTTGGAACATAGTAGAATTTGAAACACTGGTCGATCTAAAAAACATTCAAAATCAATATACGATATTTGTGATGAAATAATTGTAATTACTTGCGCATGATGCAGAAAGTCTCTCTGCATAACACATTTTTTTCATGAGCATTATCTTTGTGATCAGTATGAACCTTAAATTGCAATAGTTTATATGTTTATTGTAAAAAATATTGTAGAAAATATTGTAAAATTAAAAATAATAATTAAAAAATTGTTATATTTTAATAATAATAAATATGAAAATATAATAACAAATATGAAATAAAATTCAACGTGACTGATTTTATTGTAACAAAAATATGAAATTAACAATAAGTTTAAAATTACTGTTTCGTTAGATTGGAAATAATAAAATTATCCGAAAAAGTTTTGTATTAAACATGTATATTCTGTTGTATACAATGGAGAAGAAAAGAAATTTTACAAATATGTATCCAGCAAACGAGAATGGATTGAAATGAATTGAAATGAATTCAGATTTTCAGAAATATTGATTCACGAATGTT
>NW_017259403.1:847931-849028 GCF_001594045.1 Atta colombica
TCTATATATCTATAGTGTACATATGCATAATCTCTGTAAATTTAAAAATAAAATTTATGTAATACAATTATCATCTTACATTTTCTTTCATGTTTTTCTCATGTGCATAAATAATAATAATTAATATCCACCTACTTCAATCCTCAAAAATCTCACTTTAATCATGAGATACTTGTAGTGCTTGATTAGAATTTCCCTCGTTTCCTTAGTTCTTTCTTTGCAGTAATTCTAATATATGCCCTCGTCCTCGAAGAATTCGACATCTAGATTCCGTTAATTAATGTTTATTTCTTGTGAAAGATTTCTTTGTTCAATATTGGAAGTTGAAACACGTGATGTGCAGCAGAAGGTGATGTCCCATGCAAATCATGTGTAAGCGAATTCGCGTATCGCCAATCACAGAATCATTCTCTTAGATCTGTTTATAAATTTCGCAAGCAAATCTAAGAGAATGATTCTGTGATTGACGATACGCGAATTCGCTGCATGGGACACCTTAAGACTACGGCCAATAGAGTAAAGCGATTGATGATTGGTCCACCAAATTGAGGCAAAAGCGGAAGTTGCATACTCGTATGTACTGTCAGTGTACACCATTTACACAGCCATTTAGAGCAACATTGTTTTGAGCGAGTTTTCTGTGTCAGAGGTGAGTTGTTTATTGCTGGTAATTTTATTCGATGAGTCACTCAAATTGAGAAGAAGGAGAAATGAGTGGCGAATGGACTGCAGTGGAATTATATATTCTTTTAATGAAATAAGAATGTAAATTTCTTGTGTAATCATTATAACTTAATTTACTTGTTTATTGACATATTATAGAGCTACAATCTGGTTATGTAGCAGATTAGTACATAAATATTGCGAAAAAGAGTTTTAAAATGTGTCATTTTTCTCGAGATCCAAAAAGACGAAAAATTTGCTGAAACATAGGACAAGACTGAACTATATTCCAAGTACATTTTAATGCAGAAATATGGACTGAATCGAAGATTGGCAACGGCAAGCAACGGCGTATGCTGAAAAAAGATACTATTCCAATTGTGTTTGATGAACTTGTACTTCAGACTGCACAGGAAGATATATATATATATATA
>NW_017259403.1:849128-881889 GCF_001594045.1 Atta colombica
AGTACTATAATAAATATATCTAATAAAAAATTAAATATACTCTAAAAAGATATCCTAAAATATCCTATTAATATCCTAAAATCTTATTTTTAGGCTCATTTATTTTTAAACAAATTTAACTTGCTATTTATATTTATCTCTGTCGTTATTCTTCTTTAATTTATTCAGTATAAAATCATTGGCTCTCTCCTTCTGCGTTCAGCAGAATATTTGTTTTGCAATTGTTGGAAATTTTCTTTGCGCTGATTGAATTATATTTTTAGATCTAGAGGAATGGTCTTATCTCAGCAGACATTCATAAAACAACATTGTTGCGTTCTGCTGAATACATTTGTTAAATGTATGTAATACAATTTCAATATTACATTTTAGGTTATGTTCCAAAATTACTACCAGTACTGAAAATCTATAGTTTACGTTACTATAGATTTTCAATACTGGCAAATTTTTGAATATAGCGTCATTTTCATTAATGCCAGTTAAGCTTATCCGTCGATTAACTTCATCATCAGAATAGCCAACAGCAAGACTTAAAAATCTGTCCTTCTAACTTATTCTTGTTAATATTGGTATCGGAAAAAGTTCGTGGCGATTTTTTTAGTAAAATTAAAGTGTTTTTCTTAGCGTATTGAAATCAATTTATTTAAACCAAATATGCTTTATTATTTTCTATAATATTTTGCCATTTTTGGAGCAGAACCATAATTCTATCGCGATAGAACTTCTGTGGTTTCTGATCGAAAAATTGCTTCAAGTGATTTTCACAGGCCTCTTTTGAAGCTAGCTTGACACCATTAAGAAAGTTCTGCTGAGACCTAAATAAATGATAGTTTGAGGATGCTATGTCAGGACTATACGGTGGATGCCCACTTAAAACTTCCCAGCCAAGCTCTCGCAATTTTTGCCGAGTCATCAAAGATGTGTGTGGTCGAGCGTTGTCGTGATGGAAGACGACACCTCTCCTATTGATTAATTCTGGCCGCTTCTTCTCAATTGTTTATTGTAATCTCTGCAGTTGTTCACAGTAGAGTTCGAAATTAATTGTTTGATTGGTTGATAACAGCTCATAGTGAACAATTCCCTTTCAGTTCCACCACACACAACATCACCTTCTTCCTCGTCAATCCAGATTTTGCGATTGCTTGCCTTCTCTCCTTTCTTTTTCTAGTTGGATTGTCGTAGGTGATCCATTTTTCATCATCAGTTATCTTTCTCTTTAGAAATAGCTCAATTTCATTTCGTTTCAGTAGCGTATCACAAATGTTAATTCGGTCCATCATGTTCCTAACACTCAACTCGTGAGGAACCCAAACATCGAGCTTCTTTTTATATCCAGCATTGTATAAATGATTTAAAATTATTTTGTGGTCGATGCCTAGTTCCCTGGCAATCTCCACAGTGCTCACAGTGTTTATCACGCTCGATTTTTACCATGATTTCATCGGACTTTTCAGTAATTGGTCGACCGGAGCGAGGTTCATCTTTCACATCGAAATTTCCAGCACGAAAGCGAGCGAACTATTTCCATGCTGCTGATTTTGATAGAGTATCTTCACCGTAAATAGCGCAAATTTTTTCACAAGCCTGTGCAGCATTCTTGTCTTTATCGTAGTGATACTGCAAAATGTGCGAATTTTTTCCTTATTTATTTCCATTTGCAAAATAAAATAATTTTTCCACTTCACCGATCCACTTCACCGATTTCAATCTTTTTCGGCTCAAAACAAAGATTAAATGTCACTCTTTAAACGAACGTGTTGCTGATGCGATCTAGTGTTGCCGATGCGATTAGTAGGTGCCGACTGCTGAGCATTTAATGCCATCTAGCGGGAAAAACACCACGAATTTTTTCCCATACCCAATAATAAAGAAAAGTGTTGTGTAGGAAATAATAAATAAAACATTAAAATGTATTTGACTATTTTTTATAAGTATATATTTTCGAAATTAGATTAGAGATAATGAGTTTTCAATTTAACAGTTGGCAATACTCAAAGTTAATTAGTGGTTAAAGTAACTGGCGTTGGTAAAACTGGTCCATAGCTTCACTTTTACACTTCACATTTGAAAATGCGCGCGCGTTTCGATATGTTTCCGATTTTGCTTTTTACACTCTATTGGCTATACTCTTAGCCCGGATCCTCATACGGGGAACTCTGACACGAACGCAAATTGGTGAAAAGCTGATTGTGCGAGTAATAAAAATTATTCCCATCGCCCGTTTTTCATCAATTAAGCCCACATACATAAACGTAAAGCCATAAGACGTAATCAGTAATTGCCCAATCGCGATAGAGACTGTAAGACCAGTGGCGAATCCAATCTTACGATTTCCTTACTAATTACATCTTACAGCCTTACGTTTTTGTTTGTGCCATGGGCTTTAGCATTCAGTGTCAAAGCGCTGTACGTAATCCGTATGAGGATTCGGACTTATTGATCGCGTTCAACAGACTTAACTGTTGTGGAGCGGATCCGTGAGCGCTCGCTACTATTGGTGTATTCTTATAAATTATATCAATAATAGATTGCTCAAAGTGTACCTGAAATGAGGAAAACATTAAATGGAGAAGCACTTTTTAAACTATTTTTATTTAGATTTTGCATAGCATTATTACGATGAACACTCATTTCGCACAATCTTAAATTATCCAAGGATCCCCTAACAGCACTAAGTTGGTTCTGAGTTAACTATAGCTTTTAGACATCTGAAAAATGGACGTCCATAAATCGACTTTAGATGACTTGGAGACGTCTCTGAGTTATATAATGTCCCACTTTAAAGACTTTAAGTTAATCATACAGACATTCTAGGATGTAGTGCGCATGCGTCTTGCAATGGCGGAAATATTTAAATCGGGAAAATCTATCGGTAGATTATGTTTTTCTTACATTTTCCATTGGGATTGCACCTATCTAATGTTTCCATAAGAACGTCTTCAAATTTGTACTGCCTCCGTGCAAATATAATATATAATTTTAACAGTATACTCTTATGGAAACACTACTGCGCAATCCCAAGGAAAAATATCATTAGACTATTATTTATAAAAATCAGTAAATTATTACTCTAAATATATAGATATTTATTATTTGTACTATATATAACATGTTACATTTATATATTTTATATTTTTTATATTGATTAAAAAATGATTTTAATATAGGAATGTTTTATTACATTTTATTGTTTATACTAATTTATTTTGTTTTATAACGCTTCTTATTCTGTCATCTGAGCGATGGAACCATTTTTTGGTGGCTTCTTCTAATTCGGCAGACGTTGAACCTGATAATCGTTTCATCACCGAGTCTGAAATATGTACAATTAAAATAATTGCATTAATAAAAATAAAAATATAAAATAATATTTATAAACATGAATTTTAACATAAGCAAACCAATTAAATATAAGGCAATAGGTTTGTTTTGATTACACTTTTCCACTTTTGCACCAATGAAAATTTCTTTTTAAATAATCAATCAATGAGAACTTGCACGTTTCAAACAAGTGTAAAAATATGGCTAGAGCACTATAAGTATTCGCATCCGCCATTTTTAATCCTTTCCCCACTCTTTATTCTCTCAACTTTCAACCTTCTCAACCTTCAATCTTCTCTCTTCAATCTTCTCAGCTCATCGGTGGAGTAGAGAAAGAGCAAAGGACTGGAAAAAGGAATAAAACAGTGACAAAAAGACTCTGCATTGTAGCCTTAGTATGGGCAATCAAGCTATACGTTCCAAAATTATCTGTTAATCGATGAGGTATTAAGACGGCTAGGATGTATTAATTGAATATTTATCTGATATCAAAAACAGTAGACATCTTACAATCTAATTTTGAATATAATTTTCACATTTATGTAATTCACTTGTTAAAATTATTTATAAGCTGTAGAGGCCTTTATGTTTTGATATGTAGTATTATGTTTAGCTCATCGATATTTTTAAACATTTAATGATGAATTTCATGGACGTCACGAAGATTGCATGCAAAAGGCTATGTTTCCAATGTCACAAAAATGTTTTAAATCTTGTTATTATGGGAAAGTAGGTATAATGGAATAAATGTATTATCGATTATTATTTGGATATGGATGTGGATTTAAAACTTACACTACTCTTCTGACCTTGTCTATGATATTTGAGTGACTACTTCATTAGAGATAATTTGTGATAAAGTATTTCTAATAAACTGCTTATCCGTCAAACCTCTGATTCGACATATCATATGTTCCTGTAATATAGTTACAAAAAATATACACAAATGGAATATTATGAATGGAAGAAATGTATACGACAGCGAAAATGAAATACGTGTTTGAAAACAAATTCAGTAGATGATTAATTTGATACCGACTATCATACATCTTTTTATGTAACAATTTTGCCACTTAATTCTCTATTTGTATTACTTTAATATTATGTCATACTTTAATATTATATTAAATCCTTTTTAATAATGCTCAATATAAAATTAATACATATAAATTAATACATATAAAAATTTAATACATATAAATAAAATTTAATACATATAAATAAAATTTAATACATATAAATAAAAAAGTCCTTGATGATACATGAGAAATTAAATATGACGAAATTCAAAAATTATAAGATGGCAAGTAAATTTCTGAGAAAACACAATTTTCCTAACGGACAATACAAGCATTTAAAGTATATATAATATTTAATAAATATGACAGTATGAATATATTTACAAATTGTTTTCTCAAGTCTCGGTATTCACTTCCAACTGATTTTCACTGTAAGAACTATTTGAGCGTCATTAGAGACAATGGTAACAGATCTTGTGCTACAGCCTCATCCCTTCGTCCTGCATTCCTCTTTTAATAGAGCTTCAATAGTGTACATTTGTTTGGACAATTTTTTCAGTTCCTTACGGATGTAGTCTCTGCATTCACCTGTAATGATATGAAGAAATTTCAATATAAAAACTGAATTAACACTAATAACTATTAATTAACTTTGAGTTTTTCGAAATTGGTAAGCCATCAATGTTTAAGTCCAAATAAATTACATCACAATAATCGAAAGCATGAGGAAAACAATTATCGATTAATATAAGTGCTTTTAATAAACCGTAGTGAACGTATTGACTTTTGGAAAAGGTTTTAATATCATCATCTGTATCTGAGTATCTGATCTTGAGATTCAAAAGTGTTCGCGAGATAAATCGTCATGCGTGTTTTGAAAGAACTTGTAATAATGAGGTTAATGCATTTTGATTAATTTGAAATATATTTGCCCAATTGCACAGTTCACCAAAGGCAAATGTACATTTTCTTGCGGGTTGATTTGAAATTCGTTACTGCTTGTCTCTGATAATGAATTACTGGCATTGTCATTGTCACTAATATCAGTTTCTAATAAATGTGAATATTGCGAATTATCTGATAAAGCTGAATGTTGCGAATAATTGATTTCTATCATGCCAATCTCAGGCTTCAATCTCAGGCTTCAATCTCAGGCTCATCAAATTCGAAGACTGTTGAACATGATGGACCGTCGATTGAGTTATCGTCTACATTTGAAAATAAAACCGGCTGAGAGACTATTTCACGATTTGAATTGTAATAAAGTTCGTCGATTTTGTTGACGTTTCGACAACTCAGAAAATTGTTTGGGCATTTTCAGATTTTCTAGTTATTTAATCATAAATAATTAACTTACACAATCCGGTTCTGACTATACACGCGTTATTCCAATTTAAAAAATGTCTTTAATTAATAATTAAATACATAAATAATATTTTACACAAAAATACATTACCATAATTGCACTGATGTTCCCAAATCTTTAATAATAAATCTTATAATATTAATTCTATTCTTTAATTATTAACAGACTCCTGACTGCTATTTCAATCGCCTTCTTCTTCTTCTTCTTCTTGGTGTGTTGGCCAGATAATCTTTAAGGTTGAAACCACTGAAGTCCGCGGTACTAGCTATAAATTGTGAGGGGATTACCAGTCTACTAGAGTTTCGATCAAAATGATTGCCCCCCCCCTGCTTTCAGGCGCCTGCTGCTACCCAGTGGTAAGCCGCGCGCCGTAGGAGAGGAGAGAGAGGAATAAAGGAGGTCTAAAAGAAAAGTAAGATCCCGTTGATGGATAATTTGGATAAAATCTTGACTGCATTGCTATGAAGTCAATCCAAGAGGATTTGGCGGGAGATACTTCCAGATTCCTGTATTTTAGACATATATTTTGTTCAGGGAGAACTGGATAGATTCAATAGCATCGTTTGGATTATGATGCGAATACACCCTCGAACACAATACTATGTCGTCTGCATATTGTACGAAGCAAGTATCTGAATGCAGCTATTGATCTAAATTTCTAAGGTAGATATCGAATAGTAAAGGGCTTAAGATAGATTCCTGAGGCGTGTCTTTATATGTGTTATATAGACCATGAAGTTCGCCATTTATTATGAAATTCAGATATCTCACACTGATCAAGTTTTCAACAAATTTTCTGAAGTGGGCAGGAATGACTATTTCCTTCAAATCTTCTAGGAGAATGGCTGGATCTACATTGTCAAATGTGCCCGCAATGTCCAGGAATATTACGACTGTAATAGATTGATTCAGGAATCCAGATTTCACTGCCGTGATCAATGTGTCCAAGTTATCGTTACAGGTTCTGTCGTTAAAGGGTCTGAAGCCCGTCTGCGCTTCAGATAGGATCGGCCTGGATTCTATGAACCTTTGCCAGAGGCTTAGCCTCTGATAAAGAATTCGTTCCATGAGTTTGCATACGCACGATATTAGTGATATAAGTCTAACCGTCTTATTGTCAGATTTAGGTACGAGTACTACCAAAGAAGTTTTCCACAAACTTGGAAAGATTCCTTGAAGAAAAATTTCATTGAACATAGATAGTAGACAGGTCTTGTACTTTATGGGTAATTGTTCTAACATTTTGTAACTGATTTGATCTAATCTCGGAACAAAGTTTTTTTGCGAGATGTGCATTCCTAAATTCTTTTAGAGTCAAAGAATTAGAGTCAAAGAATCTTTTAGAGTCTAACCATATACATATTTGGATTTTGATCGTCTTCAAGCTTCATTTCTATGAGAGTTTTGAAATAGTTTTTATAAGAAGACGGAGAGCTTGGAGATTATCTCCATGGAAGTTTGAGGACCTGAGAATTATCGTCACATCACGCTGTGACATCTTTCTTTTGAAACATTTGATTAGGACCCAAATCTGATTAGTGAGAGTTTTACTGTTAAAGCTGTTCACAAGGTTGTACCATCCTTTGCGTTTTTGTTCTGAGAGTTTCTTAAAACAATCAGTGCGAGCTTTACGGAAACTAAGATAATTTTCCTCTATGAGTGTTGAGATAAGTTTCCTGATAGCCATCTTTCTGTTATGCACCGCTTCCGAGCATGATTTGTTCCACCAAGGAGGACGTTCCAATTTTTTAGAATTGTATTGAAGTACGCAGGACGTTTGCCTTCTGAGAAGAAGCTCCTGGCAACTTCAAGCAGATTTTGTGTGAACCTGTCATAATTATCTATTATGTTATGACCAACTTCAGCAGGTAGGTTCTTGATAGAGGATAGTAGCTCATGATATTATAGAATGTTTGACACATCTCTTTAGTGAGAGGTAATTTATAGCAGAATTTTGATTTAAGACTAATCTGGATATCAATTGTTGTGGTCACTAGGAAGTGATCGCTTCCAAGAGTATCAGATTCTATATTTATTTCGCAAAGAGGCGCTAAGTGAGAAGTTGTCTAACCAGGTGTCCAACCAGGTCTAGAATCAAAGTTATAGTTGAAGAAAATCACAAAAAGATAAGTGTTTTCCCATTGAGCAGTATTATATAAGTCATATCTCCTATGATTCGATAGAGTTTTCTTCCTGTTGTAAATTGATTTTTGGATCTCCAAGCGATGTAGTGTGCGTTAAAATCCCTTAGAAAGATATAGTTTGTTTTTGTAATGCTGCAATTCATTAAGTAGAGATTCGAAGAAAGAAATAGAGATGTTTTGTCCAGGATGCCTGTAAATATTGACAATAATTATAGGATCTGTGTTCTGATATTGGATTTTAATTGCAAGTTTTTAATTGCAACTGCTTAATTGCGACGGATGATCAATGTCCTTGAGGGTGATTTCAATTTTATGTCTTCTCGTATAATGACGCACACGTCTCGATTTCCTGGTTGAACTATGTCTTGACTGCGTTGAATTCCTTGATGATAAATTTATTATTGTTCTTAAGAAGAATCTCTTGTATACAAAGGATATTATAATTTGTTACTACAGAGAGCAACGATGGGAGATTATGCCTAATTCCAAAGTTATTCCATTGGAAGATTTTAATTTATTTGTTAATTATTTTACTTTTAGTAATTTACTTACTTTTAGTTATTTTACTTTTAATTTATTTGTTAGTTATTTTACTCCCCCCTTCGGGGAAACATTTCTATTTTTTGATGATTGCGGACAAGAATGAGGTTTAGTATTAGGTGTACAACTTTGCTTCCGTCGTTTTCCTATAGATGGCTTTAGCGGTAAGTGATGGTCGAAATAAATAGATCATAGACGTCATATAATAAACTTGGGCATCTGTCAACATAATCCCATAGAAACATTAGTCGATTTGTGTCTGCATCATAAAATTATTCTCGATTGAAAATGTAAGTTTACGAGCCAATTCTCGTCATTTGCGGGAGATTTTAATTTTTTGTTTCAATATGAAGAAATCTGCGGCTAAGGCTCATCGAATGCTCTCAAATACTTATGGTGAGACCGCTATTAGTGAAAGAACGTGTCGTGAGTGGTTTCAACGCTTCAAGAACGGTGATTTTGACGTCCAAAGTCATGCTCTGTATTTGGTGGGACCAGCTCGGCGTAGTGTATTATGAACTGTTAAAACCGACTGAAACAATCACAGGCGATCGGTATCGAACGCAATTGATGCGTTTGAGCCGAGCATTGAAAGACAAACGGCCGCAATACAACGAGAGACACGATAAAGTGATTTTGCAGCATGATAATGCTCGACCCCATGTTGCGAAAGTGGTCAAGACATACTTGGAAATGTTGAAATGGGAAGTCCTACCCCACCCGCCGTATTCTCCAGACGTTGCTCCCTCTGACTATCACTTGTTTCGATCAATGGCACACGGTCTGGCTGACCAGCACTTCCGGTCTTATGAAGAAGTAAAAAATTGGATCGATTCGTGGATAGCCTCAAAAGATGACCAGTTTTTTCGACGCGGGATTCGTACGCTACCCGAAAGATGGGAGAAAGTAGTGGCCAGCGATGGACAATACTTTGAATCATAAATGTATAACCAGTTTTTTACAATAAAGCCTCGAATTTCGGAAAAAAAACGGCGGAAGCATAGTTGTACACCTAATATCTCAACATAAGTTTGAGATTCTCCCTCTGGCTCCTTAGCATCTAAAAGATCAAACCTATTAGAGTTTCCAAATGTTCTTCCTCTATTGCGAGGAAGAGCAGGAAAATTGCTGTTATTTTTCAGCAGGATCGAAGTTGAGGATCCATTCTCTACATGATTTTTGGAATCAGCGATGGAGATATTTTCAACAGCTGTTAACAATAGTGCATTGTTCGACAATAATAGGGCAAGTGCGGTCGTTGACTCAATGTTCGCCTTGACAATTGATGCACTTAGGGGCTTCTTCTTGCATGCGGCACGGATTATCTGTATCGCTATGTCTACTTTCGCCGCAGTATAGACATCTGGGAGTATTTTTGCATGAACCGCTTACGTGTCCACTTCTGTAGCAGAGATGGCATATCCTTGACATGGGGATATGTGGACGGATTTCGTGCCTAACCTTAAAGATAAATACTTCTTGCGATAATATTTGTCCTCCAAATTTAATACGAACTGTTCTGGACGGAACGTATTCGATTTGGTTATCTTTAACACTCCTTCGATTTAACCTCTGATCATCTATTATTTTGGCCTTTCGTAATTCCAGAGCCTCCTTGAATATGTCTAACTCAAGTTGCTGGGGGACATCCTGTATAATTCCGGTCTTAAAAACCTTGAAAGCTGGGATGAAAGCTCTTAGGTTGAGCTTGGCGAAAGTAGAATTCTCCACAAGACGATTGACTCCCGTGGCAGTTTTAATTGCTACTAGTATTTTTTTCATTACTAATTTTCTTAATTTCGAAAATATCGAGAATACCGGCTTTAACTATTATTCTGCTGATAAGTGTGGGATGTATAACGTTATCTCGATTATTAGAATAGATATACTGCATACAGGTCAATATCATGTGTGCCATAGCGTAATTCTGTTACTCGTCGTCGTATTCTGACTTGACTGATTTGTATTGTCGTCTACATTAGAACTTGCCTGCATGTGTGACGTGCTGAAATTGCTTACGTTTGCACTTCTTGGCGGGAGATTCTTGCACGCTTTGATTAGAGCCTTCCTCTGTAGAGTTTCGCATCGGCCATTTAACCTCTCTTGTGCTCCTGTGCTCATCAAAATCCATTTGGATCTGTATTCTTAAAGGTCGCGTGGGCGACTGCGTTAGCTAGACTTCCAAAGTTTTTGTGTCTCTGTCAGCACTTTCTGACGCAACCGTTACACTAGATGCGTCTTTGTTTAGATGAAAGTTTGTTATCATGAAACCCGCTGCCTTATACATATTCAGCAGTAATTTTTGTGAGATTTGCTCACTATGCGAGGAGATGAAATTGTACTGAATTCAGAGGGAGAGGGAGATTCTAAAGTAAGAATCGGGGGATTAAGAGAAAAAGAGATACTGGAAGTCTTTATCTTCATCCTTCTCTCCGGAGAACGAGGTCATAGTGCCTCGGATTATTTCGACTTATATGTATTATTTGCCCTGCTAATAACGAGAACAATAAGCTAAAATACAAAAACGCCGTCAAAAGAGCATGAACGAAATTACACACACAAGTTATAAACTTGCGCGACACACTTGAGCGGGACAACATTGGGACGGGAGAGACAGACATGTCTGCATCCTACCGCAGTTGCGACAAAATTTCTTCTGCAATCGCCATTTATTAACTGTTGTATGCTGCATCGTGCTGCACATACACTGCAGCGACATCTTACTATAAATATTTTGAGCAGGCTTTTTGACATTCGACTATTTTAAAAAATAGATTATATATTATTCTTATAGGCAGTAATCCGATTCATGCTCACAACGCTCATGAACAGCATTCGTCCTTATTTGACTATAATATAGTTAAACAATAAGGATGAAATGATTTCAATTTTGTGAGCGTAAAGACGCATTAGACGTTCTAAAATTAGACATTAGAAGAACGTCAAAGTACAAAGTCGACTTACAGTCGACACATTAACGTTTATGCTGTTAAGATCTTGATACGTTCTCGTGCAGAATTTGCATGCATTTCGATATGATCTTCTTTGGGAAATCTGATCAATGTGTCCTTCATCGGATTTATTAAAACATCTGGATAGGTATCATGGATCTGGATGGCAAAATAAATATAACATTGCTAATATATATGAAATCCAAATCTACAAGAGAATTACATTATTAGTGAAATATCTCTAACTTTCGTACTACTTATTTTTAACAATGGGCGAGTTCAAGGCATGTAGCCATTTAAAGTTTGATTTTATTAATGTCTCAAAATCAAATTTTTCTAATAAATCTAGAGATTTTAACAATATGCCACTCTTACCATCTTTACTCCCAATCCCACTCTCACTTCATCCCCACCCCCATTCCCACACACATTCGCCCGCGAGCGTTTTTATATGAAAAAGGTGCATAAAAATCGAAATTTCGTTTGTGTGTGTTTATGCATACATCAACGATACATTTATGATTTTAGTTTTTCGCCCGTTTTCAAGAATTATTTAATGATGAACGATGTGAACGTAACAGGTGTTTCATTTCTTTGCTTGATTTTCGTGAGTCTCTTTGCCTCTTACGTTCGGGTTCTTGATATTTTTTTGTACATGGAGCTTCACACGTTAAAACAAACATTCGAAATGATAATCAAGTACTTCGCACATGAAAGGTAAATGCTTAGTAAGAAATGACACATCGAATCAATGTTGAATTGATACTGATTCGATATTGAAATTTGATATCTTCATATCGATTTCGATATTCAAGCGGTCACATTTTCGATCATTCATCGAAATCATTAATTCAAATCGGCATCGATTCGATGTTGAATTAATGATTTCGACGTGGATTCGACATCGAAAATTATTGATCATGTAAATAATTAAGAGCCAAATTTTATCAATCACAAAGACTATATATTGACGGTTAAAATTAATAGGATGTACAAATTATGACAAGTGTCTGTTTCTATCAATATAAATTAATTTTAATCTTAATTTAATTTACTCTTCATCTTTTTTATCTTTAGAACTAAAAAAATATGAAAAATTAGTTAAACTGAGATTAAAATAAACTAACATTTATAGAAACAGCCAAAATTTTTATTTTGAAATCTTGTTAACTTTAATCATTGATTAGTTTCAAGGACATAGCACACAAAATACTTAAGCAGTAAAACGTAAACATTAAGTGAATTGACCAATCACAGAGTCCGTAAGATCATAACGTAAGCAATAGCCTCAATCGAACATGTTGATTTCTTTACTGCTTATGTCTTACTGTCTTAAGTTTCTTGTGTGGCATAACCATAACTGTGGTTGATAAAATTGTCCTTAATGTAATGTAAAAAATTTACTAAAAATGATTTTATAAAAATGATTTAATAGATTTGTAGTTAATTTTATTTAAAAAATATCAATTATTTACAATTTAAAATACAAATAATATACAAAATAATAACATAGAAATACAAAATAATAATAATAAACCTTACTTCCACTTTTTTACACTTTTTTATACTTAACTGAGATAGATATATACAAAAAGAGAAAGAAAAGATGTTAAGTGTAAAAAAATGTAAGCAAGGCGAACAGACCTAAAGAGTTTATCACTTTGCACTTTAAATTTTAAACTTTTGATAATATATAAATTTTTCAATCAAAGTAAATGTTTCAAAATACAAAATCATAAACAATAATGTACAATACCTGATTATTATTTACTAAATGAATCAATTACATTAAAAGTGATTACATTCGAAGTGAAATTATTAAAAATGACAAAAAACATTTAAGCTTTAATATATTAGGTACAACTTTGCTTCCGCCGTTTTCCTATAGATGGCTTTAGCGGTAAGTGGTGGTCGAAATAAATAGATCATAGACGTCATACAATAAACTTGGGTATCTGTCAACATAACTCCATAGAAACATTAGTCGATTTGTGTCTGCATCATAAAGTTATTTTCGATTGAAAATGTCAGTTTACAAGCCAAATTCTCATCATTTGCGGGAGGTTTTAATTTTTTGCTTCAATATGAAGAAATCTGCGGCTAAGGCTCATCGAATGCTCTCAAATGGTGAAGCCGCTATTAGTGATAGAAAGAACGTGTGTGGTTTCAACTTCAAGAACGGTGATTTTGACGTCTAAGGTCATGCTCTGTATTTGGTGGGACCAGCTCGGCGTAGTGTATTATGAACTGTTAACCGACCTGTAAACCGACTGAAACAATTACAGGCGATCGGTATCGAACGCAATTGATGCGTTTGAACCGAGCATTGAAAGACAAACGGCCGCAATACAACGAGAGACACGATAAAGTGATTTTGCAGCATGACAATGTTGCGAAAGTGGTCAAGACATACTTGGAAACGTTGGAAATGGGAAGTTCTACCTCACCCGCCGTATTCTCCAGACGTTGCTCCCTTTGACTATCACTTGTTTCGATCAATGGCACACGGCCTGGCCAGCACTTCCGGTCTTATGAAGAAGTAAAAAATTGGATCGATTCGTGGATAGCCTCAAAAGATGACCAGTTTTTTTCGATGCGGGATTCGTACGCTACCCGAAAGATGGGAGAAAGTAGTGGCCAGCGATGGACAATACTTTGAATCATAAATGTATAACCAGTTTTTTACAATAAAGTCTCGAATTTCGGAAAAAAAACGGCGGAAGCAAAGTTGTACACCTAATATTAAAAAAAATTTATTTTTATTTAAAAAAAAATAAATTTTTTGGAATCTTAATTAGAAAGTATACATTTTTTTCAGCTATTGTACACATCCAACAATAGCATTTTGGCTGCGTTCGGATATTCAATGCTAAAAAGTGCACGTGATATATTATAGATTTTCAAATATTGGCAATGAATATTGAAACAAAGCCTTATTTATGCAATCTCTATAAATAAGTAATAATTTTACTCGCTTGAGTCCTGCTGGTCTGTTTTATGTCTTGTAATGAGTCAGTTTTTCACTTTTTGTGACGAATAATCGCATCCATTTGTGTGTGCCATGAAGCGTAGCCAGCCAATTTTGTAACAGTTCAGTGATTTCTTCCGCATCAAAATGTAATAGTAGTGCATTTAAACATTGAAAACAAATCAATTATATTAAAAGTAACAAAAACCATTTCAGATTTAGAACTTTTAAAGACACTAGTTATTGTTAACATTTTTCTTTATAAAAATTGTTTTTATATTAAAAAAAATTAGATTTTTATGAAGTCAATTTTCTTTCTAAATATTCAAAATAAAAAAATCTCACTGATAGAAATTTTAACAAATGAATACAATTTTATTCAGTATGAAAAAATGTCAAGATAAACTCTTTTGAAAAACAAAAATAGTATAAAAATTTAAAAATTAAAGAACTGGAATGGATATGGGCAGTAGGAGTCAAGCGCAGAAGACATCGCGCAAATAATATTATATATTTATGAAGTGTGAAATTTCTTTATTCATTAAAACGTGCTTACATGTTTCGGCTCACTTTTGAGCCTTCCTCAGAGCCAACATAAACCAACATATACAAAAATTATAAATAAAAATTATCCTGTCATGGTGAACTCCCCTATATTGAGAATTTAAATGTTGCAATTAAAACCAAAAAGAGTGAAAGAAAAAGGAAAAAAAAAAGAAATTAGGAAATATCATAAAATAGAATATGAAAAATTAATTTATCAAACAATTTTAATATTATAATTAATTATCCAGCAAATATAAGGACGCTCACTATGTTCATAGATCACCATATCGTCACAATATAAAAATAATTCAAGAATTGGCTCCTAATAATGTTGGCCAATCAGTATCAAACACAGTGAGTCACTTTTTGTTTTTTAGTTAGTAATTTTCCGAGATAACAAATGAAAAAATGTATCATTAAAGCATTAATCAATTCCAACTTGAAAGTTGGAAAGTAAACACGCCAGAAAGACTCACTGCGTACGAACGATACTGTATTATTTGCACGACGTCTTTTGCGCTTGACTCCTACTACCCTCCTTTTCAATTCTTTGATTTATAAGGATTGGTTTGATTTGTTATACGAATTTAAAAATTAAAATTATAAAATATTTTATGTTCTAAACCAAGTACATTAGGTTATACCAATACTAAATTATTATTTTTATAATTGCATTCTAGTTCTTCTATATTAATCATATTTAGGTTTTTACTATCTTCAAATTATACTAACAAAGTTCTTTAAATGGAACAATAAGATATATAATAAAAATATAATACCTTCTTTAATTAAAAAAAATACCTGAAAATATTAGGTGTACAACTTTGCTTCTGCCGTTTTTTTTTCCGAAATTCGAGGCTTTATTGTAAAAAACTGGTTATACATTTATGATTCAAAGTATTGTCCATCGCTGGCCACTACTTTCTCCCATCTTTCGGGTAGCGTACGAATCCCGCGTCGAAAAAACTGGTCATCTTTTCATCATCTTTTGAGGCTATCCACGAATCGATCCAATTTTTTACTTCTTCATAAGACCGGAAGTGCTAGTCAGCCAGGCCGTGTGCCATTGATCGAAACAAGTGATAGTCAGAGGGAGCAACGTCTGGAGAATACAGCGGGTAGGGTAGGATTTTCCATTTCAACGTTTCCAAGTATGTCTTGATCACTTTCACAATATGGGGTCGAACATTGTCATGCTGCAAAATCACTTTATCGTGTCTCTCGTTGTAATGCGACCGTTTGTCTTTCAATGCTCGGCTCAAACGCATCAATTGCGTACCGGTATTCGATACCGATCGCCTGTGATTGTTTCAGTCGGTTTTAACAGTTCATAATACACTACGCCGAGCTGGTCCCACCAAATACAGAGCATGACCTTGGACGTTAAAATCACCGTTCTTGAAGCGTTGAAACCACTCACGACACGTTCTTTCACTAATAGCGGCCTCACCATAAGTATTTGAGAGCATTCGATGAGCCTCAGCCGCAGATTTCTTCATATTGAAGCAAAAAATTAAAACCTCCCGCAAATGACGAGAATTTGGCTCGTAAACTGACATTTTCAATCGAGAATAACTTTATGATGCAGTCACAAATCGACTAATGTTTCTATGGGGTTATGTTGACAGATGCCCAAGTTTATTGTATGACGTCTATGATCTATTTATTTCGACCACCACTTACCGCTAAAGCCATCTATAGGAAAACGGCGGAAGCAAAGTTGTACACCTAATACCTTAAGTGTTTTTAGGTTATCTAGAATAAGTTCTCATGTCTTCAATGTTTCAACTTTTTGTTTCTTTAAAAGCTGTTATTAATAACATTTCGTAATAGTTTCCTGACTCAAGTGTCCAGACTATTTTTGTCTACAAATCTCCCAAGATACATACTCTGCAAAAGGAAATAAGAAATTAATTTATTTAAGTATTCACCACAGCCATATTGAATCATGACATTAAAAGCGAGAAATAAGACGTTAATTTGTGTTACCATTTGTAAAAGAAAAGACAATTTGGATAAAACGAAATGATAAAAACGCTTTAAAACAATTGAAAAAATGGATGAAAGTTATCCTTAACTCTTTAATGCTCAATTCACAACCTTGTTTTAAGAGACCTAAGCAATAAAACTATAAGAAATTAACTATAGTCAATTAGTTTTCTCATATTCAACTGATTGAATCAATTTCTTAAGGCTTTATGACTTACTGCTTCTTAACGCATGGTTGTGAACTTAGCCTAACAATCAGTAAATAATCGTAAAAGGCACATGAAAATAGACTATGCATTAAGTGCCTTTTATCATCTTTTATGATTATTTACTGACTGTTAGGGGGATAAGGATAATTTTCACCCATTTTTACTTTTGTTTTAAAGCGATCTCATCATTTTGTTTTATCCAAATTTTTTTTTTTTATAAATGGCACATAATATAAATTAACACATTTCTCGCTTCTGATGTCATGATTCAATATAGGTGTATAAGCTTAAATCCGCTGTTTTTTAGTCAGAAAAACATTTTTTTTTCCTAGGAAGCAAAAATAAATTTATTCAAAGTACTTGCTCTCGCTAACTATACATTTTTCCCATCTTTCGGGCAATTTGTGTATACCACGTCAAAAAAATTCCTTATTTTTCGAGGCAAACTACTCATCAATCCATTTTCGGACGTCTTCGTAAGAATCGAAATGCTGCTCAGCGAGCGCGTGGCGCTCCCATCGACGAAAACAGGTGATAACTGGTGAGTAAGCGGGATGGGGTAGCACTTCCCAGTTGAGTGTCTCCAAGTAGTTTTGGACCATTGTTGACGTGTGCGATGGTACATTGTCGTGAAGAAAAATCAGCTTGTCATGTCTTTTCCGATAATGCGGCCTTTTTTCACGCAGAGCACGGTGCAATTTAATCAGTTGTTGATGGTAGCGGTGAGCATTAACAGTTTCACCAGGTTTTAATAGCTCGTAGTAGATGACACCCTCCTGATCCCACCAAACGCACAGCATCGTCTTCCGTCCGAAGCGATTTGGTCTTGAGGAAGATGTTGATGGTTGGGCGGGATCAACCCAAGATTTTTTGCGTTTAGGATTCTGAAAATAGATCCACTTTTCATCGCCTGTCAAAATTCGATGCAGGAACGACTTTCTTTTTTGTCTGGCAAGCAGAATTTGGCATGTGTTTGGCGTCGTTCCATCTGCCTATCGTTCAGTTCATGCGGCACCCATTTTCCGATCTTTTGAACCTTCCCCATGGCATGTAATCGCATGGAAATGGCTGCTTGAGAAACACTCAATTGCTCGGCAAGCATTTTTTGCGATCGTCCAAAAGAGTCTGCAATTGATAGTCCTCAACCTTCTTGGGCCGATTTTCACGCTTCTTGTCACTCAGGTCAAAATTGTCGTCATTGAACCGGCGAAACCAATCTCTGCATGTTGTTTTCGATAAAGCATTGTCGCCATAGGCCTCCACAAGCATTCGATGCAATTCGGCAGCCGATTTCTTCAAATTGAAACAGAAAAAAGCTTCCCGCACATGCTTTTTTTTTTTAGCAAAAAACTAGATATGATTAGAAAAGAAAAAATGTATGTTGTTGTATGAAATTGCTGATGATGTGCACTGGTTAATGTTAAGTAAGCTTATACACCTGATAGCTGTGGATCATTCAAGAATCTTGAAATAGCTTTACTTTTGATAAGAAAAACTGCCGCTGAAAAATTTGCATCTTTTGACAAAAATATTTCCAAAGCATGTAACTCTTGTTCAGATTGAACTGAAAGTGAGGAAAATCTTGTAGGTCTTTTAATGACTCTCTCATCCAGGGAAATATGTGGTTTCTCCTGATTCATTAAACAAAAATCTAGTTTATTTTTGAATTCTTTTAATTCTTTTTTTATCTCATTATCATGTGTTGTGACAAGATAAGAGACATATCTGCAAATCAAAATATCAATCAATATTAAATGATCAATAAGATTTAAACGCGCGCGCGCCGCATACACACACACGCACACACACACGCACACACACACGCACACACACACGCACACACACGCGCACACACACGCGCACACACACGCGCACACGCATACACACGCACACACACACGCGCGCGCGCGCGCACGCACACACACACGCACACACACACACACACGCACACACACACACACACGCACACACACACACGCACACACGCACGCCCACGCACACACACACGCACACACACACACACACAATTCATTTTTAATTTCATTTCTCAAAGTTATCTCAAACAAAGTTATCTTAAGATGCTAATGCAAATATCTGATTGATTCATGATATCTTACTAATGTTTTCGATCCGATTGGGTTTGCATCAACTTGTGTTAGAAAATGCTTCGCTATTGGTTGACGTTACACACTCTACCAATAGGAGAGCACGAAATGTCAACCACATTACTTCAACCTTGGTTAGTGCAAACTCAGTCAGGCCGAAAAACACTATAAGACTATGCTTAAGACAGTCTTTAATATAGAACTGATTGTAAATACTCTGATTAGTTCATGACAAGTTAAGCACTAACTTAAGATCATCTCAAAACTTGAGAAATGTCCATCTACAGATTCTACCCACAAATCATACTTATATCTACAGAAATATTTAATTTTTTTTCTTAATTTATTTTCTTATTTGCTTCAGATGAACTTTACCTATTTTTAGATGAAAAATTGCTTTTAGACGCTTAGATTGAAGCAGAGACGGTCGTCATTGGAAAGAGACTTTACATTAACAGAACTTTTATTTAAAGCTGAAGGGGACTGACTTGACAAAAAATTACATATCTTCAACTCACTTGGTGAATTACAAACAAAATCTCTTTCAGATGAGTTGAACAAAAGAACTGGTATCTTTAAAAACAATTAGCTTCTCTAAAATCGTTGATTCAATAAAATTTTTAACAAATTCTTTTTCATAACTTTGATCTATTTCAGAACTTTGATTTTTATCTACTGAATTATACCAGTCGACTACATTTTCATTGTTTAAGTGTTATTCTTGTAAGATTTTTGAAGTTTCTTAGCCTTCGATAACCGATGAAGTTTTTCAAAAAGACCAGTCTTTTTGTCTTTTTCTTCTTATATTTTTTTTTCATGTCAAAGATACATTTTTACTTGATTTTTATTACTCTTTTGAGAGTATGTGTCAATATTTATCTTCTTAGGTGACTACATATCTCTAGCTAGAAAGTATGCTGCCCCACTAAGTCTTGCGGAAATATAACTAATTTTTCTAATGCAGAAAAAGGAGGAGATAGTGTCTTCTTCGATTTTAAAAGATTTTTATTGATTAGATAGGTGGCTTTTTAACTGTAGAACTTTGCATTTCAGAGTCTGATTCATTGTTAGATTCAGAATCTAAATGTTGTATTTTTCTTTTTCTGCTATGTCTTCTATCTAATTCACAATGGTCTGTTTTTTAATTGGAATTCTCTACATATCCTTTGCATGAAACAGCAGTCTTGTCATAAAAATCTGTAACATATCAGGAATTGAAAAAATAATAATGTTAAATAACAATTCATAAATAACAGTTAATCCTCGCCTTCTCCATAAAAAAAAGCCACCATAAAATCTCTTAACCAAAACAGTTTCTTCTTTCCAATTTGGATCAGGTAATTTTTCTTTTCTCACTACCCTGACGAAAATACGGAATTTTATAAAACGTTGACAACCGTTCGATGACGATTTTTTAAGAGTTTATTTGTTTTCAAACTTTATAAAAACGCTTACAGAACACCATTGGGTTTGAAACATTTTCAGAACACTTATGAATATAGTATATATCATGAAAGTTCTGTAATGTTAAAGCAACGCTTTACAAAGATGCTCAGTAAACGCTGATGCATCATGCAGAGAGTTCACTATCAGATTTTTCAAACATTTAGCAAATACTTTTCTCAATACCGTGATACAAGCATTTTTCTTCCGAAACAAACGCTGTTTCAATGTGGCGAATTATTGAGTCTTAGTAAATAGCGGTTACGTAAACAGCTTAAAAACTCCCAAAAAATTATTCCTTCAATTCATAACACAAACGTTTTTTCTCCGTTTAGCAAACATTCTTCTACATATCTAATTTTCAAGCAGTTTTTGCGCAACATCGCTACTAGAGAGACACAGAGAAATTCAATTTTTCACATTTAAAAACCACATTGAATAGGATAAAAGGCGCAGTATGATGAGATTTTTCAGTGAAAAATTTTGTATTTTTTTTTGATAAAATGTCTGAGTTTAGCAGATTTAACACTTGAACTGGACGTTCATGTAAACATCAAACAAATTCAAAACTTCTTATTGAAATTTTGAAACTTCTTATTTTCAGAGAATGCCTTTCAAACGCTGCAGCTTTGCAATTTCTGTTTTACGAATATTCTACTAGCTGTTTCTAAATTCTCAACAACAAATTCCTGCAAGCGCTTATGTAAACATTAAACAAACATTTATAAAATTTCTTATTTTCGTCAGAAAATGCCTTCCAAATGTTGCAATGTTGCAATTTCTGCTTTATGAATACTCTATTGACCGTTTTTAAACTCTCAATGAACTTCTGCAAATGCTCATATAAACGTTAAACAAATGTTTATGAAACTTCTTCATTTTCATCAGGGTAAGCTTTCCGCATCTATATCCGATGTAGGAAGCCATTCCCAGAGAAATAACTCATTGAATCGTCAAATTGATGTCGAAGTCAATGAAATTCCATCAAATCGGAATATTGCTCGAAATTTGAAGCTTATTTCGAATTTGTGTTTTATAAATATTTTTTAAACGAAGATTAATATATACATCGCCAGATTCTTAAAGAAGTAAATTATGTAGTTTTTGTTAAGATATCGATGTTTCATCATTTTGATATCTATTCGAAATTATTTTGATTTGTTTTAAAAACAACATTTTTAAAAATGAAATTGTTATTACTAAATAAATTTTTATGATGTAGCACATCATATTAGGCTGCGCTTCGGGGAGTGCGCTATTTATGTCATACACTATAGTAGTAATATTTCCAGCAGTTCCTTGTAATATTTTTATGTAATAGTTAGTAATATCTCGGCAATCGATCTTTTCTGTAAGGGTTTTCATTACGATATAAATCGTCGCGTATGATTCATTTCAGATTCCTAATGTCATTAAAGATTGTCATAAAGGCTATGGTTCATGCTGACAACGCTCATGATTATTGTTTGTTTTCGTTTAACATTTGACAAACAATAAGAATGAAATGATTTTTAAGCGTTACGATTGTGAATTAGATCGCAGCCTTATATGATCATTTAGTCTTGATTGATCACATACAACCTTTTAAGATCTGGTATAAAAAACTTACAAGAATTTTCAATAGGACTCGGTAGAAACCTAATCATTGTGTTTACCTTTATTATTATTAGGTGTAATAAAAAGAAATCCATTATTTTTCCATTCAATTTAATGCAAAAATAATGGATTTCTTTTTATTACACCTAATATTATTATTAGACAATCGTTGTTGTGTGATAGCAGGTCAACCTAATGATTCTAGTTTCATTATTTAATGGTTTATTTCAGCTTTGTTCACAGTTTTATAGTTTATTTACAGTCTTATCTTTATTATTATTAGGTGTAGTAAAAAGAAATCCATTATTTTTCCATTCAATTTCATGCAAAAATAATGGATTTCTTTTTACTACACCTAATATTATTATTAGACAATCGTTGTTGTGTGATAGTAGGTCAACCTAATGATCCTAGTTTCATTATTTAATGGTTTATTTCAGCCTTGTTCACAGTTTTATAGTTATTTACAGTCTTACCGTCATTTATAACCCGCACACACTTTATATAAATTTCGGTGACTAGAGTTCCGTAATCGCTTAATTTTTTGTGTGGCGATAACGCCTGGGGGCCAATGTATACCCTAAATGTCGATAACGTCTAGGGACGTTCATGCATTCGTCCAAATCTATAGTCAAACGACGCAACAACGTCTGGGACTATTGCCTTGAGTTGTAGTGTATTTTTCGAGTGATCTGGCACGGACCTGAGAGACTGCCAAGGATGCTTTTCTCGGCGCGATCTTCCGAAGACTATCTGAGTTTTCCGTTCAATCGAGGTTCTCTCTAACTCACCGAAAAATCTGTATTCTATCTGTAATTGGTCAATAATGAGACACGGCTGAAGACGGAAAAACGAGACATAGTTAATCCGCTCGGCGCCGAAAACCGCTTTGACTCATATTTCTTCGTATTCCTACTATCTCCCAACGATCTAATACCAGACCAATCGAAACAGCTCGTTTCTGCGGCAAATGAATGCTGCGGCAAATATGTATGTGTTAATCATAAATTTGTCGTGCACGACGAGTTTATGTTCGGAATGCTCTACATAACAATCGTCGAATTTAAAACTAACTTTCGTCGCTTTAGTGAAATCTTCCATAGATAAAATCATTTATTTTTGTATAACATGCTATCTTTTTAATATCATCAAGTATTAAATCTAGATACATTAATAAATAATGATCAAGGGATAAAAGAGGATCATCTTGAGTAATTCCGAATTTAATAATATTATTAGAAGAAAACTATTCTATCCTGATAGCAAAGCCTGCGGAGACAGATTTTGAGAAGAGCCTGCTACCAATTATTCAAGCTATTACCAAATACTACACAGGTAGCAATATTGTCTAACTATATGTAAAGTGATTGGGGGAAAAACACCATATTTAAGCCTTTATTCTTAAACAACTTCTTAGTGTTATTGAAATAAATTATAAAAAAATATTATTTATATTCTAAAGACCTTCCTTTATTTACACAAATTTATAAATTTTACGTTTAATATTCCGTATTATTGGAAAAAAATGATATATCACCTTCTAAAAGTGGCATCTTTTTCCTATATATACGAGATAAATGTCATATTGTAAGATGTCACCTCCTATGAAAGAAGAATCACAAACAATTAAATAATATAATGCAATATAAACTTATATATTTTACTTATTTACAGTTCATAATCAAGTGTTTAGGCTATAAAAATACATAAAAATATGATAAGATATAAATTGAGGAAGTATACAAAAATAATTTAGGAAGTAAGTTGTTTTAATTAACTTCAAATATTTCAAATTATATAAAGCCAAAATTTTAATTCATAAAATCGTTTTAATAACGGTTTTAAGCAGAAAAAATTGTTTTACTATTATCTTATTCCCAAATATGTAAGAGGAATATTTAATTACAACTTTTACGCATAAGTATAAGAATATTACAAATAATTTATATCAACTACATGACCGCCAAGGAATATTGCAAAACCGTACATCATTTATCCGGTTTTACTGTAAACATCAAAGTACAGACCTTAGCTATATCATTAGCATACCAAAATTAAAGAACATGTTTCATGACCTACCTTTTTGTATTTCATATAATCTTTTGCAATCGACATTGGCACAAATATGTTCTCTGATAATTACGCAACTGTTTACGCGCTTTTACACACTTTACAGTATGGTCATCGCGCGTTCTATAAAAAAACCTATAAACAAAATGGCGTCTTCCCTTTTGTGGTATCTTCTTCGAATTATCTTATATATTATCTTATATATCTTGTATATTATTGCGAAAACAAAAAAAATCACATTGTTTCCTCATGTAGTCCTCCTTTCTAATCATTTAACATTTTTGTCATCATCTGTGATTATTCTTCCTAAACTATATAAATTTTCAGCTAGCATTGCTTTCTGCGAGTGATCACCCATCCATTCTGCAACTACGCCCAACGTTGCTTAAGCTTTATATTATCGTACAGGAACTGATAGTTCATGATGATCTCTAAACATTTCTCGTTTACAAAAACGTAATTATGAAAAATCAGTTCAAGATGTTGTCAAATAGAAACGTATAATTAAAATATATTTTTTTCATAAAAATAAAGTTATAGTTCTTCTATACTCATTTTTACGTACATTTTTACGTACCGATGAGATGTTACAGTTTAAAGGTTAATATTTTCATGGATGTTTAATCTTCCTGTTATAGTAATTTGCTCACTGTAGTTTTTATTATAATAATTACACGTGTGTAATCCACTGTGTAATTCATTTTCGGCGTGTAATCTTTTCCCTTCTATTATAAAAATTTACTGATTTGAATATTTGTATTATTCTAACGCATATGATCCGTTATGTATAGTAATTTCGCACAGGATTATAGTAATCATACGATTTACAATATCTGGTCAGTGATTTCTTTTCCGTAAGAAAAATGAGTATAGATGCGTCGTTCTGCTCTTGAAAAAACTTGTGGAATGGAAGAAGATGCCCGTGAAAGTCCGGTAGACATCATTTTCTCGCTGAGCAGCGGATGTTCAAAATCGAGAGCAGACACAAATGTACTCAATGCATAGGGAAGATCAGGGCTCTTTGGTATAGTTTTTACAATTTCAACATTAGATTTTTTTAAACAATTAATTATTAAATTAAAATGTATCAATATGATAGAGAGAACTTTTCTCTACATTTACACAGTAATGATTTTATATATTAAATAGTTTCTTTGCAATAAATGAAATAGAAAACATGCTGCATTGTAATTAACTTGCCCTGTTATGTGGGGTAAATTGATACATATCACAGTATAAATTGCGCGCGCGCACGCGCTTCTACTATATTAAATTAACAAAACTATATTAAATTAACAAAAATGTAATAGAAAAGTAAGAAATAAAAATTAGATAGTAGATACTTACAAATTCTTACAAGGAAAATTTTTGTGATATCTTCCAAGAGAATTTTCATTATACGAATTTCGGATAGGAACATACAAGATCGTATAAGAATATATCGCATACGATACAGGTAAATCAAGAATCTTGCATGAATCTTACATCCATGTTACATGAATTTTATATGTTACACGCAAGTTACCTGAAGACGCAGATTACGTGAATTTTGCGCACATGTAAATGAATCTTGCAAGAATATATTGGAATATACTGGATATAACTGGAATGTCATTATGAAAATAAATTATATCTCTTAAGACTGATAAATGATCTTTCATGAAACACTTCAGAATTATATATAATTAATATCATATTCTTAGATGATCCTGTAAACTATTTTTTAAAAGTTTCTTATAAGGCTAAGGCAAGATCTTTTCATTGCAATATAAATCGTGTACGATTTCTAAGGTCATTAAAGATTACCGGTGAGATTCATGAACAAATTGTATAAGATTCTTATATAATCACTTGATAATCATTTATTTGATAATTTTAATCACATTCAACTCTTTTAAGATCAGGTACAAAAAATTTACAAGAATTTTCAACATGGTATGCACACATGAGTATTCAATTACAATTTAAGACTGACAAAACACATTGTATTTAATATTTCTATATTAAAAATAAGATATAATTAAAATAATTTGTACTTATTTTTCTGTAACAACATTTTGCTATTTAATCATTAAAAAATAACTTTGAAAGATACAATTTTTACTAATCATAAGAAATACAATAATAAGAAGTACAATAGTAGAAACATATATATAAATATTATATATATATGTTATTTTTTAATGATTAAATAGCAAAATGTTGTTACAGAAAAATAAGTACAAATTATTTTAATTATATCTTATTTTTAATATAGAAATATTAAATACAATGTTTTGTCAGTCTTAAATTGTAATTGAATGCTCATATGTGCAATACAATAAGTCAACTTAACCTTTTTTTTATGATATGAGCCAACGTGCTCCACACGTGTGATTTTGATCATTTTATTATAACAAATTACTATTATTACTCAAAATGTATTGTATATTAACAAACACTTTCCTTTTAACTAATACATCAGATTATAGAGTTTAGATTTCTTTTTTTAAATCAAAAAGCTTTAATAAATTATGAAATGCACTTGCCTATTCTTCAGATTTTTTCCTTTTTCTATTGTAATATTTATTTGATTTAAATGAAAGGGAGAAGTACCTATGTTGTAAAAGAAATATTTTGCAGTAATTTTTCCATTGTTTTCTTTATCATAAATACAAAAACGGAAATCAATGTCAATTTGCCTCTTGTGCCACGAGCCTCGGTCTCCCCTATTTGTCGTACAAATAAGAAAATGATTTTTTGTGTTTCTTGACTTTTTATAAATAAAACACACATATATAATGAAAAAGTTTTTATTCAGTGTTATCTTACAATTAGAATAAAAATAGCAAATCGCTCTGCAGAAGAGATGTTACAATTTCTTTATTCTTTTACAATGTCTCGTGTATTTTTTTATCATAAAAATGAGGTTACAGATTTTGAATAAAAAATGAATGAATTTTTTTAAAGTTAAATGTCAATTTTTCATATGAACATTTATTTTTATAAGTTTCGAAATTGTAAGATTTTATGTCCCAAATTTAAGCATTTAAATTTAAAAAATTTGTTGGCATTTTTTTTTTATTAAAATATGAACTTTGAACTGTATTTTCCTTACTTAGTTATTAGATTTCATTGATTTCATTGATCCAAAGTTACAAATTTTTGAACGTACCATACTCACATTTATATTTACATTTTTGCAAATATTAATACTTAAATAAATACATTTGTTAAATTACATATAAATCTTTCATTTAAAATAGTTAAGGAAGCTATATGAATTTTTTAATATTTTTTGAATTATTTAATCCATTTTAAAAAATATGAATATTAATGACTTCCATGTACTTATGATATATGGGTATTAAAAGAACATACATGTGATGAGGATTAAATTCGGTAATTAATTTGTTCATCGAATTTTGAGTAATACTTATATAACTGTTTGTGTCATCGAGAAAAGATTCCATTTTTTTATATGTAATCATCTTCTAAGGCCACCACAATGTTACCCTTAGGAGCTTATATGAATAAAAGAACGATCACGAAAAGAGTGCATTTTTTGCTTGTTTTTTAATTTTAAAATCGAATTTTATGTTAAATGATAGCATTTATGCTCATGATGAGACATTAATCACAAAGAAGTTTTTTGTTGAACATGCGATTGGTTTCAGAAATATAGAGAGTTAAAGAGATTATCAACTACTTATAGAAAAATGATACTTTAATGTGAATTTTTGTTGAATTTTTTTGAAAATTACTTACGCTATCTTACTTATGCTATCTTTTTTATGACTATCCTTTTTTTTGCAGCTACCTTCTTTATGGCTATCTTTCTTATGAAAAAAAAAAAAATCAAAGAATGCTTTTTCCATTCAAAAATTGTCATTGATTATTTTCAAAAATGTAATAGAAAATGCATAATCAGTAAGCCGAAAAAATTACAATATAACAGTTTCCATAGAAGTACAGAATGATTGTTCCTGTACTTGTGTCTGTCATATTATATCCGCCCTCTTAAATTATTAAAATCTATATAACATCAGATTCGTAATCAATAACTCAAAGAGCCCATAGATACCGACTTTAGAAAACATTTAACAAAAATTCATATAAAGCATTGTTAGTTACATTTTCTTTGTAATTGGTGATCCCTTTAATGATCTATATTTCTGAAACCAACATGCTTAACAAAATTTCTTCATTCTTTTATAATTAATATCTCATCATATAAACTTATTTGGCATAAAATTCGATTAAAAAATCGAGGAAAAACATTTTTTGCGATCAAAACATTTTTTGAAGATTATTCTTTATGAACGATTTAGGTACTAAAAGTCATATATATAGTGTTTTGTGTTTTCGTTTTAGTCAAGTTGTTTTTATTAATATTGCGAATTAATGAAGAACTTTACTCATAAACTATTGAATTCATGAGTAAAGTTCTTCATTAATTAGTTTTAAGGATTTTTAGTTTGCGTAAATTATATTCTATATGTTTAATAAGTTTTATTATGGCAACTTCAACATTTTGTAGGTAAACAAAAACCTGCACCCAGTTGTAATAAAGTGTGCACTTCTTTCAGTATATTAGTTTTATTGAGGTTCACAAAGCATTCATCATTCAGTTCAGAAATGAGTAAAAGAATCGATTAGGAGACCCAGCCTCAATGACTTTGACCTATATTGTCAAGGTCATGACCCTGAGAGACTTCCAATAGATTTTAGCCGTCGTTCGTTATTCGTTAAAAAGTTATTAGCAGTTAAAGTTAATAATTATTTCCCTGCTTTACAAGATAATTTTAGGTACGGAGAGAGATATGAGGGGGACGAATTTAAGGAATACAACTTTTTACACAAAATGATTTTCACTCCCAATTTCTCCTTTGCCAAGATGCGTGCGATTTCTCACGCAAAAATGGAGTGAACCTCGCTTTACATGAAAAGTCGTGCGCCTCTTAGCAGTAAAGTTCTAAAATAGCGCAAAGGTCTTCCAATTCTTACTAACCGTATCATATACTTGAAAATTATTACTTTAATTTTCATGATTCAATGTCATGAATTTTACTCATGTAGTATTTGAATATCACTTATATCAGCGCTGTATACTCTTTTTCTTTGTCTGACATGTTCTCTTTGTTCTACAAATTTATGACCTCTAATTACTTAGCCATTACGTGTTTGTGAAAGATGTGATTGTCTAGGCTCTTCTTTGTATGTTATATTATAAAATAATACAATTAAAATATTAGGTGTACAACTTTGCTTCCGCCGTTTTCCTATAGATGGCTTTAGCGGTAAGTGGTGGTCGAAATAAATAGATCATAGACGGCATACAATAAACTTGGGCATCTGTCAACATAACCCCATAGAAACATTAGTCGATTTGTGTCTGCATCATAAAGTTATTCTCGATTGAAAATGTCAGGTTACGAGCCAAATTCTCGTCATTTGCGGGAGGGTTTAATTTTTTGCTTCAATATGAAGAAATCTGCGGCTGAGGCTCATCGAATGCTCTCAAATACTTATGGTGAGGCCGCTATTAGTGAAAGAACGTGTCGTGAGTGGTTTCAATGCTTCAAGAACGGTAATTTTGACGTCCAAGGTCATGCTCTGTATTTGGTGGAACCAGTTCGGCGTAGTGTATTATGAACTGTTAAAACCGACTGAAACAATCACAGGCGATCGGTATCGAACGCAATTGATGCGTTTGAGCCGAGCATTGAAAGACAAATGGCCGCAATACAACGAGAGACACGATAAAGTGATTTTGCAGCATGACAATGCTCGACCCCATGTTGCAAAAATGATCAAGACATACTTGGAAATGTTGAAATGGGAAGTCCTACCCCACCCGCCGGTATTCTCCAGACGTTGCTCCCTCTGACTGTCACTTGTCTCGATCAATGGCACACGACCTGGCTGACCAGCACTTCCGGTCTTATGAAGAAGTAAAAAATTGGATCGATTCGTGGATAGCCTCAAAAGATGACCAGTTTTTTCGATTTGTACGCTAACTGAAAGATGGGAGAAAGTAGTGGCCAGCGACAATACTTTGAATCATGAATGTATAATCAGTTTTTTACAATAAAGCTTCGAATTTCGGAAAAAAAATGGCGGAAGCAAAGTTGTACATCTAATAAATACGCATAGAAATAAATATGCATTAGAAGTTCAGCGTCTGATTAAAATCTCAAACCTTAAAAATCCAATATATATCACTATATAATACTAAGCGTTTATTTATAATCTATAGGCTACTAGATTCAAAATGTCGATCGAAATCAATAGTCAATAGGAAAGTTAGCATTTTGACTGAAATAAAAGGATTTCGTTACTTTGATATATCTAGAGCTTTATTTAGCAGGGGAGCAGGTGAGTTGAAAATCGCTTCGGGTGTAAAGTTGAATGCTTCTTGGCAGAAAAGGAGATGGAATGGAACTCCCTTCGCGTGGAAAGTCATTAAAAAAGGAAGGGTGATAGAATAGCATATATAGCAGAAATAGATATAGCAGAAAAATGTTATTTTTTCAAACTTTTTTGTTAATAAGTTTTTAACGAATAATGAGTGATGGCTAAATCCTATTGGAGGTCATTCAGAGTCATGATCTTGACAACATATTTGGTAGGCCTAGCCCCAATAACCTTGACAAGGAGGTCATTGGGGCTAGGCCTACCAAATCGGTACTTTTACCGAAATTGATTTATAAAATAAAAATATTTTAACAATATTCATGAATATTATAATAATTTAAACTGTTTGAAGGTGATTTAGAATTATAAAATATAAATAATAGAGAATATATAGCCACAACACTAGACATATAGCCAGAACACTTTGAAATAGAAGTCATATATTTAAAATTATAATATAAAAACGTTTCGGTCAAGATGATTTGACCATCATCAATACATAGAAATATTAAGATATTAAATAAAGAAATATATACAATTAAACAATGAACGTTAGTCAAAAAAATGGTAAAACAATTTTTCAATCACTTATGATATGAGTTAACAAAGTAAGTTGGAGTTCAGAAAATGAAGTAAATAAATTGACGACGAAAATCCATATGTTTTTGACGTTGGAGAACTAAAAATTATATTCAATCCATATAAATCCGTATAAAAATCCGCATAAAAATTGTATACATCGGACGGAGATTTGCCGAAGTCTTACGGGCTCACTAAAGTTCATAAGGATGGTTATCCTTCAAAAATTGTCAGTTGCATTAATAGTCCCTTCTTTAATTTAGCTACTTTTTTAAAAGACGTTGATAAAAGCATTTAAAAAAATTTTAGTTATATTAAAAATAGCTTTGATCTTGTTAAAAAAATAAATGATATGCCAGAAAAAGATTATCAAATTGTATCATTTGACATTTACTTCTATACTAATATTCCAAATGATTTAGATCTGAAAAGAATAGATCTGAAATCTTAAAAAGATGGAATTTGATATGCAACAACACGACAATACCTATCTACGAATTTAAAATAGCAATCTCAATTATTCTAAATTCTACTTTTTTTAAATTTAATGATGAAATTTACGAACAAATATTCAGTCTGCCCATAGGATCTCCTCTCTCTCTCTCTCTCTCCAATTCTAGCTGATATAATACAAGACTTGAATTTAACATATTTAAGACACTAATCATATATATTCCATTCCATTATCGCTATGTTGATGATAATATTATAGCAGCTCCAAAAAATCATATTAATACAATCCTATATTCCTTTAATTCTTATTTATGAAAGAATTAAATTTACTCGAATATGGCGATGATGGAGGAATAAATTTTTTCGATGTAAGAATGTTAATAAAGAATGTTAATAAAGATTTTTGATTTTATATTATAAAAAGCTTACTAATTTTGGTAGACTTGAATTTCTTTTCTAATCATCTTTTAAAATATAAAAGGGATGTTGTAATCGGATAGTTAGAATCATATTCCTTTCCCATCCTAAATTTCATGAGAAAAATATTATTTCCCTAATTAATATTCTCTGTGGAAGGGTGTTGATAAGGAAATTTCACAAATTAAAAATAATATTCTCTTTATTACACTATGTACAGAGGTATCTGTCGCTACTTATGAGAAATTTTGTGGCGCCTTGCGACACGTGTGTGGTGTGCGTGCGTGCGTGTATGCGTGGGTGCGTGTGTGTGTGTGTGTGTGTGTGTGTGTGCGCGCGTAAGTATTTAGTCCTCTTCGGAGTCCTCGGTATCAGAGTCCCGAAGAATTGTGGTGACAGCCGCGGATTGAGTCTCTTCTTCTTCTTTCGTCCCGACGTCCTTAAATGTATCGATGTCGCTGGTAGAGTTCTTATCGGCGGCCCTATTTCCTCCGGCAACGGTCTCAGCGGCCACAAGGAACTCGTACTCTCCTTATATAACCGGGGTTATTTTTATCGTGCATCCTTGATGAGGGAATTCTCTCGCAGGAGCTTTAGAGATATCAGCCTCTACGGAAAGAGAGTTAACCCCCCCCCCCCCCCCCCCCCC
>NW_017259403.1:881989-916457 GCF_001594045.1 Atta colombica
TCCTCTGGTGTGCGAGGAGGACCGGAGTAGTTCCAGCGACGTTTTCGTGACAGCTTGTAGACTTTCAGCTTGTAGACTTTTAGCTTGTAGATTTTCAGCTGCCAGGAAGAGAATTCCGCAGTGGGTCCGAGTGGGGCTCGCTCTGCTCCACGAAGATCCATTAACGAGCTCACTTCGCGAATATATGTAAAGACCCGTGAACGAGCTCGCTTTGCAGCAAAGGCTTTTTGGAGAAGAGCTCTCTTTGTGAGGTTACACATCAAAAAAATGTTCTGTCATCAGAATAGAGGCCCTTGAAACTCATTCTATCCTGAGTGAAGATGCTGAAGACCTCTCGCAGAGCTTTACTTCTATGCATGATGAACTATTCTTGCGCGCGAGTTGCTGTTATGCCGCGTGGCCCTCTCACGGTGGCGATCAGGACTCATGCTGGGCGAGCGCTCGGTCAACGTCAAGCGCATCACCGGGCAACTCAGGAGCGGCGCGTGCTCCGGCGATTCGATTAGTGGCGCTTTAAGTCACCACAGTGACCTCCTTGGTTATTTTAAAGTCCTTCAAAACTGGGATTGGGAGACTGGTGATATTCGTCCGTTTCTTGTCCTTTGCTCCGTTGATTGCTCCAGGATTTGTGATATTCTAGATTGCTCCGGGTCTTCTTGTTCCAACGTGTAGGCTGACTTTAGCCTGTCTGACACATTGACGATTATTCATTGATTGTATCTTGTGTCTTTTCGCTTCTGCTGAGAACTTGGTAAGATCCATCGTTTGTATGGCATTTGTAAGGAGCGTCCTGTTGGAGCATCGTCTCAGACAAGTTGAAGACTTGTTGTGTTGTGACCAAGACTTTATATATAAAAGTAGTTTTCTTTTCATGTCTTCTTGTGAGTTTCGGTTGTAGCTCCTTCATTATCCTTCTCAAGCTTTTTATGAAATCGTCTGAACTGTTGGTTTCATTGTTGGTTTCATCGAGGAATTGTCCGAGTAATCGGATTGTTTCCCCATATATTTCAGCCGAAATAGTTTGCAAATCTTTCTTCCATGCGGCTCTGATGCCCATTAGTACTACTGGTAATATCTTTGCCCATTTTTCCGTTTGATGACTTTTAATGACTGTTTTCAGTTGATGGAATCTTCCTATCCCATTTGCTACTGGATGATATGCTATAGTGCGAAGGTGTGCTGAACTTGTAAATTTTATCAGTTTTTTGAAAAGCTCTGATTCAAACTGTCGTTCTTGGTTAGTAGTTATCCGTGCTGGCGTTCCGAATCTTACTATCCAGTTTGTGAATTCTTTTGCTACCGTTTCTGCTATGATGTCTGAGATGGATATTGCTTCTTGAGAGAATCGATTATTGTAAGGCAATATTTGTATCCCAAGGAAGTTGGCATAGGTCCTACAATATCCACATGAATGTATTAGAATCGTCTCGTTGGTCCTAGGAAATTTCCCGTTGTAATCGTATGTCTGAATACCTTGGCTTTTCTTGTAGATAGGCTTGCGACCACACATGATTGTCACGTTGTATGTTTGGCTATACGTATTTTTGTCTTAATTTTGTAGTGATGGTGTAATTTTTATCCCTGGATGTGTAAACCATGCAGAGCTTGGAAAACCTATTGTCTGAATGGCTTTGTCACGTACGGGCGTGTGACTGCGATCATTGTATCGCAATATAGTGTCATCGATGAGCCAGATATTTTAATTTCCTTTAATTTTAGTGATGACTAGATGCTGCCGTCTAAGATTTGCTTTAATTCTATTCCTCTCGTTGTGATTTTGCTAACTCTTCGAAGTCTGGTTTTGTATAGCTTCTACCTGTGATAATGTATCTGCGTTGTCTTTTCCTGTCATATATTGGATATCTGTAGAGAATTGTCTGATAAAATCTAGGTGACGGGCTTGTCTCGGAGAGCTGTGCAGTAAGTCTTGCTGGAAGGCGTATATCAATGGTTTGTGGTCTGTGTAAATTGTGAATTCCCTTCTAATAAATGTTTGATTGCTGTGTGAATTATCAAGAGTTCTCGATCGTATTTTGTTTGCGTCTTATTCAACTTCTTGCTTATGAATGCCAGCGGTTGCTATTTGTTTACTTCCTATTGTACCACTGTCCCTGCTATGTCCGAAGCGTCAGTGGTCAACGTAATCATTTCTCGGATATCAAGAGTGTAGCTTTTGCAAGACTGTTTTTGCGTAGATAGTGAGTAATTTTGAAACGCTTATTCTATGGCATTCATGGGCGTTTTTCCTTTCATTTTCAATCCTTGTAGAATATCGTAACTTTGCTTGGTCCTTTGCTGCTTTAAGTACAAATCTTCTGTAGAAGTTTATTGTCTCCAAGAAATGCCTTAATTGTTTAATTGTTTAATTTCAGATTTAATTGTTTAATTTCTTGAAATCTTGTATGGCTTGCACTTTTTCGAGCAATGGACGGATCCCTTCTGCTGGCACCAAGTATTCCAGGAATTACTTGTATAGCCCCGAAAATACATTTGGCTGGGTTTAGTTGTATGCTATATGCATCGAGCGTGGTTAATACTTTTTCCAGATGTGTTTGTGTGTTCTTCCTCCATGCTGGAAGCGATCAGGATATCATTTATATATGCGTAGCAAAAGTCTAAGCCTAGAACCTTAATAAATCTCTGGAAAGTTTGCGCTGCATTTCTTTCGAATGTATCGGAACTCAAAAAATTCGAGCGGTGTGATGATTGCAGTTTTAGGGACATCTTCCGGTTGTACTGAAATTTAGTTGTACGCTCGTATCAGAGTAAAGAAAATGGTCTTCCCAGGGAATGCGTAAAATCCTTTATGTGCGGAATGAGTTACTGGTCGGGTTTTAGCATTAAGTTTTCTGTAATCTCCGCATGGTCTCCAGGTTTTTTTTTGTGTAATGATGGGATTTTGGAGCCCATAATAATCCTTTCTTCTAGAAGAAGATTAAATTCTGCCTTTGCCGCCTTTAATCTGGCGCTAGTCTGCGTGGTCTGCATGCCTGTAGTAGACCAGTTATAGTTTTAATGTAATACATGATTGAATGCGGCCGTTGCTGTTGGTGCTTCCCCGAGATTTGTGTAATTCTGGGGAACCGCGTCAAGTGATACAGAGTGCTTTCTTTCGTGGATTTTATGGACGAGAGTTTTTGGTCTGTTTGCAGTCCCGTTGGTCTTAAATCTCATTTTTGCATCCAAGTTGTCCTTGCCTCATATCTTGTAGAAGATGAAAATATGCGAGGAAATCGGATTCTATTATAGATATGGTCTGCTACCACAAAACGCCAAGGAAAGGCACGGCGTAGGTTAGCCTCAAGTTAGGTCACAAGATGAGATCTCCGTATGTTTGTATGATAGAGCCGCGGCGAAAATGTATACGGCGAGAAGCGTATTTGAACTAAACGATCATCGCCCTTGTACTAGTGTCCGTTGGTAGACACTGACGTCAGGTCCGTATCAATGAAGT
The DNA here is from genome assembly GCF_001594045.1 of Atta colombica. Lineage (NCBI taxonomy): Eukaryota > Metazoa > Arthropoda > Insecta > Hymenoptera > Formicidae > Atta > Atta colombica. The sequence goes on from NW_017259403.1 coordinate 885,444, forward strand.
ACCGCGTTTTCGTCATGCGGTCCAATGAATAAGCGGCAGAGTCTCAGGCTGGAGCCGTTCGCCGCTATCAACGGGTGCTCAGTTAGTTTTCCGCTTCCTTTTTAAATGGCTACGTATATTTCTTGGCTTTTTCTTTAAAGCGTCGATAGTAAAAATATCTTCTTCTTCTTGCTTTTTCCGACTCTGAGAGCGGTCACGCTTTCTGTTCGGTGCTGATGCTTGCGAGAGACGATCTTTTAGGCTGGCTACCTGTTTAGTCAGCTTTTTAATTTGCTGCTCCATGGTCGTGGTTGTCGCTGCTACATATTGGCGACGGCTGATGCCCTGCAGGAGATCTCGAAAATTTTATCTGCCTGTTCTGCTACTTCCTCTAGGTTGTCCGCGGATCTGGTAGCCAAGATGGCTTGCAACTGCGATGATACCCATCTACAGCGTTCTTAAAAATTGTTCCGGGATGGCCGAGCTGACTAGGACTTGTAAATGTCGCAGGAATTGCAAGAGTCTTCTATCGCCCATCTCTTCGTGTTCTAACAATTGGCGTATTTATTTCCCTTGAGATATAGATAGCCATTATATAAGCGCCCTTTTGATATGCTCGTATTTACCGTAATCAGGGAGCTTGATAATCAAATCCTTGATTTCCTTTGCATGCTTCGTCTGAATGTGTGATAAGACGTAAGCATATTTAAGCATCTGCTGTGATGCTCAGGATAAATTGGCCTTCTAATTGTGCGAACCATATGCTCGGATTTGTCTGCCCAGAAAGGGAGTATTTTTATAGCCACGCGATAAATATATATAATTTGTGCTTGGCCTTTGGCTTGTGAAGGATCTTGTGAGTCTGTCATAGTGTATAAAGAGACCACGTCGGGATCACCACTTTTATCAAAGGATGCCGCTTAATAAGGAATAATAAGTTCTACAAAAAAAATAATATTCTCTTTATTGCACTATGTATAGAAGTATCCGTCGATATTTATGAGAGATTTTGTGGTCTTGCGGCGCGCGCGCGTGTGTGTGTGTATGTGTGTGTATGTGTAAGTGTTTAGTCCTCTTCGGAGTCCTCGGTGTCAGAGTCCCGAAGAATTGACGTGACAGCCGCGGGTTGAGCCTCTTCCTCTTCCTTTGCCCCGGCGACCTTGAGTGTATCAGTGTCGTTGGTAGAGAGCTTATCGACAGCCCAATTTCCAATTCCTCCGGCAGCGGTAGTGAATATCAGCGACCACAAGGATCTCATACTCATCTACTTATGAAACTGGGGGGGAGAGAACTGTCTTCGTCCCTCTTGATGGGGGAATCCTCTCGCGGGAGGAGAGTTACTCCCCCCCCCCGAATCGAACGGCTTCTCCGTTGGTAATTCCTTTGGCGTGCAAGAGAGACCGAAATGGTTCCAGCAACGTTTCCGTGACTGTGCTGGACCTTTAGCTTGCTAGGAAGAGAATTCCGCAGAGGTCCAAGTGGGGCTCGCTCTGCTCCACGAAGGCTTGGTAACGAGCTCACTTCGCGAGGTATATGTCCGTGAACGAGTTCGCTTTGCTGCAAAGATTCTTTGGAGAGGAGCTCGCTTTGCGAGGTATATGCAAAAATTCTTGAACGAACTCGGTTTGCTACAAAGATCCTTTAGAGAGAAGCTCGCTTTGCGAGATTACACACCAAAAAAATGTTCTGTTATCAGAATACAGATCCTTGATGGAGCTCACTCTATCCTGAGTGAAAGATGCTGAAAACTTCACGCAGAGCCTTACTTCTATGCATGGTGAACTATTTTTGCGCACGAGTTGCTGCTATGTCTGGCCCTCTCGCGGCGGAGGTCGGGACTCGCGCTGCACGGATGCCGGTCAACGTCAAGCGCGGCACCAGCCGTATGACTCCGGAATCGGATCGCGCGCGTGCGACTCGATTAGTGGTGATTTAAGCCGCCACATTCTCCAAAAAAATAGATATTCATTGGAATTTTTATTCGCAACTATTAATAAGGATCAAGATGTTGTCTTTCAAAAATAATTTCGAAAATATTAATGAACACAAAGGCAATGTCAACTCGAATTCCACTAAAATTTCTCAAAAAATGCTTCACCATTCCTTATTTTAATAAAATTCCTGAAAAATTTAAATCTATCACAAAAAAATTTGACTTCAATATTACTCACAAATCAATAAATTATATGAATACCTTCATTAAAACAGGCAAAGATAAAATTAAAAAAGAAAATCACTCAAACGTGGTATTGGGAGTACAAATTAATTCGGTCCGTTTTTTTGTGCATTTATTTCAAAACAAAATGAATGAACAGATCAATTAAAGTCCATCGTTGCCTATTACTTTTTCCCATCTCTCAGATAGGAAATTTTCACAATTTTCGAATTCCATCTCGAAAAAATGTCTTTGGAGGCGATCCAATTTTGGAGCCAATTTTCGATTTCTGCGAAAGAAGTGAACTGGTGACTTGCTGCATCCTTCGGAACAACAAGTAATCAGGAGGAGCAATGACCGAAGAAAACGGCGGGTGCAGTAAAAACATCCCATTTGAGTGTTTTCAAATGTTTTTTTACGACTTTACCGACATGAGGCCGAGCGTTGTTAAGAAGAATAACTTTATCATGTCTTTGCTCGTATTCCGGCCGTTTTTCTCGCAATGTACGACTCAAACGAAATAATCGATCGCCCGTAATGGAATCGCCAGGTTTCAGACGCTTTTGGTCCGACCAGATATAGAGCATGATCTTCGAACCATGAATGTTTGGCCGTGGTGTTGATGTTGAGATTGAGCGGGCTTAGCGTAGTATTTTTTCTTCTTGGAGTTGTCGTAGAATATCCACTTCTCATCTCCAGTCACAATCCGATGCAAAAAACTTTTTCTCTGTTGTCTTTGAATCAGCTGTTCACAAGTGAAAAATCGCTTTTCAACGTCTCTCGGTTTCAGTTCATAAAGCACCCAAATTCCTTGTTTTTGAATCATTCCCATGGCTCTCAATCGCCTTGAAACGTCGAAACCATTCCTTATATGATTTATCAGTTAAGTCACCATAAACTTCGACAAGCATTCGATGGGCTTCAGCCGCACTTTTCTTCCAATTAAAGCAGAAAATCAAAACCTCCCGCAAATGCTGCTTGGTTAACACAAAATTCGACATTTCAAACACAGTAAAAATTAAGGTTTTTGTATGAAACTCAAAGCGATATAAACTGAATATTATTAGCAGATATTTAACCTCTCTGAAATCGCCAAAATCAGCTGTCACTATGAATCATTCACAACAGCTGGAGCAATCTTTAGGGAAGCGGATCGAACTAATTTGTACTCCCAATATATAAAATAATTGTCTTAATTGCAATTATTCATATATAGGGCAGATAAAAAGGAAACTGAAGTCGCGTTTAAAAGAACGTATAAACGATTTCAAAAAAACAAGAAATACTTTATTATCTCTCACAAACTAGATCATGATCATATGATTGATTGGAATAATACTATTATTCTTGATTCCGAACAATCTTATAATAAATGGATGGTCTCCGAAATAATACATATCAAAAGATAAGAAATGGGTTTAAACAAACAGTGATGACACAGAATGCTTTCCTGAAATCTATCTACCAATCATTGAAAAAAGCCCCTCTTCTCAATAGAATAACCCTCTCCATTCTCATTTCTTCTCCTTTTCTTTCACAATATATAAAGACAGTCGCTATGGGTCATCACATTTTTGTCAGCAGTAGTTCTTATCAGTAGTTTCAATGTCTATCTTTTAATTTACACTATTTACTCCGAATTACTTGCGAGGATTTGTGTCTCAAAATATGTGATAAGCGATTGTGTACTATAAAATTAACCTGATTCTCACGAATAATAATATATCGTAAAGTAATATTATTGAAAACGTATTTTCTTTCTTAATTTTAAATAGAATCTAGAAATTCCATATTTTTCACATAAAGTCGCACTTCTTATAATAAGGCATCCTAAACGTAATAGAAAATATTTTATAAGCGATTGAATATTGTTTAACTTCATTTTCAGGACTTCAACTTACTCTATTAACTCATATCATAAGCGATTGGAAAATTGTTTTATCATATCTTTTTTGACTAGCGTTCATTGTTTAATTCTATGTATTTCTTTATTTAACATCTTGATATTTCTGTGTTCTGATGATCAAATTTTAACCGAAACATCTACGTTATTATTAGATGTACAACTTTGCTTCCGCCGTTTTTTTCCGAAATTCGAGGCTTTATTGTAAAAAATTGGTTATACATTTATGATTCAAAGTATTGTCCATCGCTGGCCACTACTTTCTCCTATCTTTCGGGTAGCGTACGAATCCCGCGTCGAAAAAACTGGTCATCTTTTGAGGCTATCCATGAATCGATCCAATTTTTTACTTCTTCATAAGACCGGAAGTGCTGGTCAGCCAGGCCGTGTGCCATTGATCGAAACAAGTGATAGTCAGAGGGAGCAACGTCTGGAGAATACGGCGGGTGGGATAGGACTTCCCATTTCAACGTTTCCAAGTATGTCTTGACCACTTTCGCAACATGGGATCGAGCATTGTCATGCTGCAAAATCACTTTATCGTGTCTCTCGTTGTATTGCGGCCGTTTGTCTTTCAATGCTCGGCTCAAACGCATCAATTGCGTTCGATACCGATCGCCTGTGATTGTTTCAATCGGTTTTAACAGTTCATAATACACTACGCCGAGCTGGTCCCACCAAATACAGAGCATGACCTTGGATGTCAAAATCACCGTTCTTGAAGCGTTGAAACCACTCACGACACGTTCTTTCACTAATAGCGGCCTCACCATAAGTATTTGAGAGCATTCGATGAGCCTCAGCCGCAGATTTCTTCATATTGAAGCAAAAAATTAAAACCTCCCGCAAATGACGAGAATTTGACTCGTAAACTGACATTTTCAATCGAGAATAACTTTATGATGCAGACACAAATCGACTAATGTTTCTATGGGGTTATGTTGACAGATGCCCAAGTTTATTGTATGACGTCTATGATCTATTTATTTCGACCACCACTTACCGCTAAAGTCATCTATAGGAAAATGGCGGAAGCAAAGTTGTACACCTAATATATTATAATTTTATATATATGAATTCTGTTTAAAACATCTAGTGTTGTGGCTGTATGCTCCCTAAGTAATCCTTAACTTACAAGACGGATCTAATAACCGGTACGGCACTAATAACTGAGTGATTCCTGTTTGTGCAAATTTCTTTGAATCTTTTGGTAATTATAAATTACTACATTTTATTATTTTTCAAAATGAAGTTCCAATATTTATTCTAGAAAGTTGAAAGTATGTTGATGAATTTTTAGAAATCTTTTAAATTATTCTGAAAAAATTAAATTAGGCGAAAAAATGAATCTAGTGACCTCCGTTTATATGGATGGGCACCAAATTATATCTTGTACTATTATTTGAATATGTTTTCATACTTTTGTTTATAAAAGAAAAATTTGAAAAATTGTTTATACTAGCACAACTAATTAGTTCGAGTCATCAGCCTCTTTTTTATTTTTCTTTGAATTAAAAAAAGGACATTTTCTTATATTTTCAAATATATATTAACTAATAAAACAATTTTTACAACAAGATGATGCACATAAAATAAGGAACTTTTAAAACGCTACTGATATCTCCTGCAGCAAATTATTTTTAAAAGCGCATAGTTAAGAAAGAATACAATTAAAATGTCACAAATATGTATTGTCACATGAAATGAATAAATTTATTACGATTTCCTTTTCTTATCTTTCTGGAAGTTTTGTTGTTCTACTATAACTTAAAATTATCAATTTTGTGACTACGAAATAATTATCTGCCTTGAGTGCTTGATGGTGCTGTGTTTTGAGTAGGAGATATATTATCCTTACAAACTTTAGCAGTCATCTCGGCTAATGGCTCTAATTCTTTAGAATTAATTAAATCAAATTCTGTTACAAAATAGTAGAAATGCTTGTAACATGTATTCACGTGTGCTTCCTAAAATATTATAATATTAAAAATTAGATAAAATAATAAGCTTAACAAATTAAAATTTAAGTTAAATAATGAAAGAGCAATGAGTCACGCTAGTTATTATTCTAGTCTATAATAGTATATTGAATGTCTATAATAGTATATTGAACGATAAAACGAATTTGACACACCATAAACATCATGAGATTATATAATTAATTTTGATTTTTATTTCTTAACAAATTCGAACAATTTTCTCCAAACATTTCGGTAAATTAAATCATCTTCAGTGATAAAGCGGAATAAAGTTATCCATAGCGCGTTCGATGCTGAGATAATAAGTTTTAAGGATGTTTAGTATTAATTTCTAAAATAGAAACTTAACAAAAATTGTACAGATTGTTCTTATTATAAATATGTTCTGAGACTTATAAAAATTCGAAGTTGATTTACTGAAACGATTTAAAGTTATAAGAATATTAATTTGTAACAAAGTTATTTAATATTTATTTTCAAAATATTAGGAATTTAACAATAATTTTACATATTATTCTATTTTTACATCTGAATCTTTATGTAAAATTTGAGCACAATTTTCTTATTAGTTTCAAAGTTATTTAATTTTTGGTAATTACATAGAATAAGAGACCCTTCTCCGCGCGATAACTTTGATCTTGACATTTGTTGTCAAGATCATAACTTTGAGTGATATGTCTTAATCTCACTCAACGTCACTCCTCATTCGCTAAAAAGTTATAAACAAAATAAATTTAAGAAATAACGTTTTTTCTATTACATGAAACAATAATTCTCTGTTCTAAAATAAATCCTTCTCTTGCTTCGCGTAAAAAATTAAACATTTATAAATAGGGAGAGATAGGATATTACTTAATATTATATGTATACAACAAAATATATATGTATATAACAGAAATACAATTATTTCTTAAACTTTTTTGGTAACTTTTTAAATAACTTTTTAACGAATAACAGTTAAAACCTGTCAGAGATAACTCAAAGTCATGACCTTGACAACATATCTCAAGATCATTAAAATCTGTGAAATCGTCTAAAATATGTAATTATCGATATTTTTGGCTAATCATTTGATAGAGATTAGTTTTTTAGTTGATATTATATAGACAAAACATATTTAATTTTCTGTTGGTAGACTTTCAGGATATGTCTAGCAAAATAAGATCGATCTCCGTGCTCATTTTTTATCTAATTAATATATAAAATAAGTGAAAGAAATAAATATAAAGAAATATTAGGTGTACAACTTTGGTTCCGCCGTTTTCCTATAGATGGCTTTAGCGAGTGGTGGTCGAAATAAACAGATCATAGACGTCATACAATAAACTTGGGCATCTGTCAACATAACCCCATAGAAAGATTAGTCGATTTGTGTCTGCATCATAAAGTTATTCTCGATTGAAAATGTCAGTTTACGAGCCAAATTCTCGTCATTTGTGGGAGGTTTTAATTTTTTGCTTCAATATGAAGAAATCTGCGGCTGAGGCTCATCGAATGCTCTCAAATACTTATGGTGAGGCCGCTATTAGTGAAAGAACGTGTTGTGAGTGGTTTCAACGCTTCAAGAATGGTGATTTTGACGTCCAAGGTCATGCTCTGTATTTGGTGGGACCAGCTCGGCGTAGTGTATTATGAACTGTTAAAACCGACTGAAACAATCAGAGGCGATCGGTATCGAACGCAATTGATGCGTTTGAGCCGAGCATTGAAAGACAAACGGTCGCAATACAACGAGAGACACGATAAAGTGATTTTGCAGCATGACAATGCTCGACCCCATGTTGCGAAAGTGGTCAAGACATACTTGGAAACGTTGAAATGGGAAGTCCTACCCCATCCGCCGTATTTTCCAGACGTTGTTCCCTCTGACTATCACTTGTTTCGATCAATGGCACACGGCCTGGCTGACCAGCACTTCCGGTCTTATGAAGAAGTAAAAAATTGGATCGATTCATGGATAGCCTCAAAAGATGACCAGTTTTTTCGACGCGGGATTCGTACGCTACCCGAAAGATGGGAGAAAGTAGTGGCCAGCGATGGATAATACTTTGAATCATAAATGTATAACCAGTTTTTTACAATAAAGCCTCGAATTTCGGAAAAAAAACGGCGGAAGCAAAATTGTACACCTAATAACATGTTATATGTTTATTATTTTATTGTAATTGCGATTCCGAGCACCAAGCATAAATGATCATTCCTTTAGTTGAATTATCAAATAAATAACCTTTAGTTTAATTCTCTAATGAAAAACTAAAAAAATTTTTTCAATCTATATAATACAAATTAGACCTATATCAATTTTGATAAAGATCATCTAAAGTAACTGTTTTAGTCGCTCATGATGATTTTATTACATGAAAATATTTAGATATGCCTAAATATATACATATAAAATACATCATATATATATAAATTTCTCGTTTCCAAAAGTAATAGTTTTATCGACGCATTTCTGATTTGTGTCATTATACCAAAGAAATTGGACCTAATATGTGACGTTGTTGTTACATTGTTGAGAAAATTTTTTACAATTAACTTCTTGCTCCGACGTAAAAGATTTTGATATATATTTATTAGATATACTTTTAGATATATTTTAATATATATTAATTTTGATAAGAATCATATAAAGTAATTTTACTCGCTGATCCTGATTTTTGTCATTACATTCAAGGAATTGATCAATATGTGAATTACGTAGAATTTTTATGATCTCATTAAGTTACAATACATAAAAGATTTCTCTTTTTCAGTATAATGTTTAATATAATATATATAAATCACAATTAATTATGAAATATTATATAATTACCATGAATTTATGTATATTACATTTCACGATATGTATATCATGCGAAATCTGTTTACAATCAATTTTTTAATGGTACTCATAAATAATAGCATAAAAAGGTATTAAATTTTGATATATTTTTATTTACAAATCATTTTTATATTTTACATATAAAAAATAATTACAAAATAATTGAAATGTATATCAATGTATACTTATATAGTATAGTCTTACGTATAGTTGGTCCCAGTTTGTGCCAAAGCAATATATATATATATAAATTTCTCGTTTTATTAAGTGAGTGTAATCGAAGTGTCAATATGTTGACAGTTCATAAAAGAAAAATCTCATCGTGAAAACATATAACTTGATATCTACTTAAAAAACATTTAATATTTGAGTAAAGAAAGTGAATTAAGTAAACCGTTGTGTCGAGCACTATTACGATGTATCCAACTTATTTCTGCAACTGTTTCAAGAAGCTAGAGCAAAATGGAATCATTGGACATCCATAAGGTAATAACAATATGATATTGTAATTATGATAATTATAAAGTGTTTTTAAAGTGTTCTTTTAAAGTGTATTTGGCTTACGTTTTTGTTTTAAAAATAATGTCATAACTCTTCGACTACTAAGAAACGCGATCGCGTTTCTCATAAGACTTCTTATAAGTATATAATAAATGCTACGAGTGCGATAATGCAGATAAAATAAATAAAATCGTTAGAGAAATTAATGTAAAAGTGAGAAATTAGACAATAATTGCGTGCTACAAGTATTATAATGCTTATTGACATACAATTTAGTCTAACAAGTATTTCGGTACGTTGAATTGTAAGAAACGCTCTTAGAATTCAACGTTTGATTTGTATATCAATAATAAAGTTTTATAATGCTTATCACATGTAATTATTGTCTATTTCGCTCTTTTACGATTATGACATTTCTCTAACAATTTTATTATTAATGTAATTAAAAATAATCCGATATTTAAAGGATTCAGTATTCATTTTAATTTCATCATTCTAATTTATAATAAATTAGCATATTTATAAAGTATATGAAAGACAAATAGATAGTGTAGTAAGGGAAAAATAAGAAAAAACGTGTTTTTATAAACGTGTGAATGGTCCGATCAGTGTGCATCCGCGCGTAAAGCACCCGCGACTGCCCATCTCCTCTACGCGACTCATAATATGCTATTTCTTCTTGTAATTCGAAAACTAAATTTCGGAAAGGAAAAATCGTCTTAAAATTAAATAAGTCAGGAATATGATATAATACTTAAGAACAAATGTTTATTCTGGATTACCCTTATATATATAGGGTGAATTAGAGTAATTAAGCCAGTTTTTTACCTTACGAGAAAATTATTGATTATACATCTAATTATCGACTTAACAATACAGATCGGATGCGTGGATAGAAGAACTTTTGCACGATGAACGTCTGGCAGCGATTTTCTATCTGAATTTCAAGTATAGATCACTGTACTCGCTTGGCGAATAATTTGTACTTGAAAACCAATGTCTTATTATTAGACATTTTCAAAAATTTCCGCGAAAGTTGCATCGCGAGTTACAGTCTCGGTCCCGTACATTATTACACCTTGCTCGATTTCACGTGTGACGCGATATTAAAATATACTTGCATAAAGTTTGAGTTGCTTATCAACATCGATCATGTTCATCGAACGCGATATATGCGGCGATCTCAGTCAATGTTCCGGTAGATACGCGCAGACTAATAACGAGTACGTGCGTTCGTATGATTATTCATCGGAATTGTCGTGCTTGATATACTACGACATGAATATGGTGTGTTAACCATTGTCATACGCCGAATTTCAATTGATCGAAGATGCTGCGAACTTTGATGCGATCGGTATAGATTCGCCCACCGATTACATTCTTGAAATCTCGAATATCAGCAGCATTTACACGATCAATATACTGATTTATCTTTCTGTTCGACACGCGATAAACCGCCGGCAAGCGCCTCCTCGATTTTCGAGGAGAAAAGATTATCGTACGTACGACAGCGATAGTGATATGCTGAACGAAACGGAACGCACGCAGAGAGATAACGCATTCCTTACCAGACCGGTGACATCATAGCTCGATACTCGCTCATCCTGCTGCATCAAGAAGAAGAAGCTCAGTGTCGAACGTTAAATTTTTAAAGTCTTTTCGCAGTGCGCAACATTTGAGATGACTGATATCTCAAACATTAAATATAATCTAATCTTTGACAATCGCATCGTCGAGATTGAGACTCACACATGCAACATGTTCACCAACACAACGTTCGGGTATAGCGACGAGATAAGATTACCCATACAGCAACAAGGTCTGCACACATTGCCGTACAAAAGCTTTTTATACATTGAGGGAAAACTGACGAATAGAGTAGCACGTGGCATTTGGAAATAATTGCGTCGCGTTCATATTCGATACTCAACGGTATGGAGATTGACCGCGTTAGAAACGTGGGCATAACTAGCATGCTCAAAAACTATGTAACAGCGTCATTCGACAGAAGCGTGATTATGTCGGCTGAGCGCAACTGCGGCTATTTTAGTTTCGGATACTTTAATTTCTGTGTACTGTTCTACGTACTGCTGGGATTCTGCGAAGATCTACAAAGCATGATTATCAACACTCGTCACGAGTTGATTTTAATACGAGCGTCGACAATTGCCTGATGAGAGATCCCACAACAGAGCCGATACTGGAATTATTCAAAGTACAATGGCGAATGCCGCACGTATTATTGAGCGAGATAAATAAGTTGGCGATGCTATGCGCGCTTTTGGAGAGCGGACGATATCTGAGCATGATTTTTCGTTCGTGGAATCGAGTTTCTGATCAGAGCATAACCAAGCATTTGTGGGCCATCAAGACGGTTACTCAGTTCCAAAAGTTGCGCTACGTCATTTTATGCAATGCAAATAAGTCAAAAAACGTCCGAGGATATAAGTCGATTCAATGACTGCAAATTAACTATGCGAAACTCTATCTGAATTCGGAATGTTATCCGTATGATGATTTAAATCTGGATTTTGAAAAACAGATGTGCGATTCTGTACAACTTGTATGGTACGCGCGTTTTTGCAAGAGCTACTATGGATACGAGTATCTCGAGCCGAGTATCATCTTTACAACTTTTTTACGTAATGACCTGTTTGTGATCATCGTTTTCGACAAAACGAATCAGTCAAGAGTGGTATCGTGGACGTGCGATTAGACTTTGAATGTAAGGAAAACGTGCTCGCAAATTGAGCACGTTCTCCTTACATTCAAAATTTAATGAAAGCACGTTGAAATGAGACAATAATCTATTGTCTCATTATACACGATCGCGTAATTCAGTAATATAATCCATTGACCAATGTTGTGCGCAAAATCTCCTAAGTGTACCTCCGACATGATATAAAATCTATGATACGACGCAATTGACCATAGTCTTCTCGACGGACAACATGTCCGTACCAATGTGGATCTGGAAGGAGAGATTCATCAACAAGAAATTTATCATGAAGAAAGTGGCGGTGTTGAAACAGGGAATCGTTCTCAGACATTACATTCTTACTACCCATCTCATAGAAATTTTTGACAAAATCCGACGGGTACTGCGCTTCCTAGTTGAGTGCTTATGACTATGGATTGTGATGGGAAGACGGGATAGTCCCGTACAGCGAGGCAACACCTGATTACGACAGTTGTATTTGAAGATGATGATCGTGTACATCAAGAGAAACGAACATGATTATGAAACTTGCTTCTGAACAATAAGCGAGAACGCATATACATCGAGATCTTGGATGCAGTTTATGAAGGCATGGAATCTTTAACTATTCTGGATGTTAATCTAATATTATGCGATGTGAACATGTTAAGAACTGTTACAAAATATATTAAACATATATAACTGATGGTTGCAATTTTTAAATAAAAGTACATTATCGTACTTATTTCTTTTTCCCTTCCTTTGTAGTACACATATATGAGCATATATGTATGAGCATATACGTATGTACTACATGGGCTGAAAAGTCCCGGGATTTTTCAATACATGGCGTCACTAGAAAATGAACATGATTCATTTCGAGAGGTTCATCTGTCATTAGTTTATGTATGAAATTTCATGACATTTCGTTCATTCGTTTACAAGCTATAATTGTTTAAGTGGCGCTACTTTCGCCTTCTGTATCATCACGATAACGCACCGTCCTTGAAAGCGATGGCCAAATTGGAGCAATTACGATTCGAATTGATTGCTCATCCACCGTATTCTCCAGACTTGGCCCCCAGCGACTATTATCTGTTCCCAAACCTCAAGCAATGGCTCCAGGAAGAGATTCACATCGAATGAGGAAGTCATCGCGGAAACCGAGGTGTATTTCGAAGGCTAGGATGTTTCGTACTACAGAAAGGGCATCGAAATGTTGGAAAATCGCTATACCAAGTGTATCGCCCTTGAAGGCAATTATGTTGAGGAATAAATATAACTTTACCCAAAAAACGCTTGTTTTCATTAAAAATCCGGGACTTTTCAGCCCATGTAATATGTACGCATGCATGCATATACGTATGTATGAACGTATATATGTATGAACGTATGTACAATAAGAAGAGATCGGTGACACGTCGTCGATGCTGACCCAATAGGGAAAGTAGACAAAAGGACAAAGAAGTCACAAATGGAATATATGTATATGAATATAATGGGTCGTAAGCGTGAGACAGTTGTCTTATGTTTCTGTAATATTACTGAATCGATCAGCAATAAGTGTAATGCGAAAAGGCTGACCATCGTGCGGACGTTGAGAACATGGATGGTGTAAATGTAGACAAGTTATTTAAAGCAATGGAAACAGAATTTGAGGACATAATGGACGATGTAGAGTTCAAGAATATCGGAAACATTGAAGACATGGACGATGTAAAATTCGAGAAATATTCGGAAACGCGAATATTAGAGACGAAAGTGTTTGATGAAATGAAAGTAGACTTTGAGAATATAATGAACCAAGGTAGGTCATTATATACCGTGGTTCGCGTGACAATTCAACGATTTGACGCGTGAAAAATATCCGCCAACGTTCATGGAAACATGTCTAAACAACAATGGGAGGGGAAGCGTACCATAGCGCGACGCGTTGTCACATCTGCGAAAAACCGTTCGCGCCGGACGATACGCGAATCCGCGATCATTGTCATCTCACTGATAGATACCGGTCCAGTGCATTTAAATTATAATAACTTAAATTATAAAAATTCGTTTTATACTCCAGTCATATTTCAATTTATCGGGCTACGACGCGTATTTTATAATTAAGGAAATTGCTATCGTACATGTAATGATGGACATGTAAATGTACTACCGATAACCAAAGAAAAATATATTTCATTCACTAAACATGATAACACCAAAGATAAAAATGAAAAGAATTTTCAAAAAAATTGTGTAAAATTAAGATTCATTGATTCATTCTTTCAAATTTCTAAACTTGCAAACTTCGATAAATTGGCGTCGTATCTCGACAAAGATAAATTAAAAATTGTACGTTCCGAATTTTGCAAGCTCAGCGCGGAGGATTTCGATCTTCTCACACGAAAAGGTGTCTTTCCGTACGAGTATATTGACTGCGTCGAAAAATTGCAGGACACGCGCTTACCACGCGAATTATTTTTTAGTTGACAGGCGATCCGAGAGCGATTATGCTCACATCGTGAATGTAAGGTGATTCTCCATCTGAATGCTCGGCGAGTACAGTGATCTGTGACTAATGTCTTGTTATTAGCCGACATTTTCGAAAATTTCCGCAATAGTTGTGTCGCGAATTATTGTCTCGATCCTGCGCATTAGTATACATTGCCAGGTTTCACATGGGATGTCATGCTAGCTGAAACATACGCATGTAAGATTCGAGTTGCTCATTGACATTGATATGGTTATATTCATCGAGCGCGGTATACGCGGCGATCTCAGTCAATGTTCAGTGCAGGCTAACAAGTACATGCGTTTGTTCGATCCATCGAAATTATCGTCATACTTGATATACTATGATGTACTAATCTGTACGGATGGGCGATGTGTCAACTTTTGCCATATGCCGAATGGGAATTTCGGTAGGTCGAAGATGCTGCGAACTTTGATGCGCGGTCACTCCGGATTCACCTACCGATTATATTCTCAAAATCGATCTCGAGTATCCGTAGCATCTACATGACCTACATTTCTGCCCAACGCGCGATAAATCGCCCAGCAAGCGCGAAAACAAACTTCTAGCGACTTTATATGATAAGCAGCGTTACATCATCCACTATCGCAACCTGCAGCAATGTCACAGTCTTCGCGTAACAAAGATCCACCGAGTGCTACAATTCGCTCAATCTCATGGCTCCGCGATTATATTGAACCCAATACATAATTTAGATAATTTCGCGCACGATTTGTATAATGAATAATGGTATTCGGTAAGATTATGGAAAATGCGCACGTTGATAAAATTAATATGAGTAACAAAATGGGATGGATGATACGGCGCGGAGGCAATGATCGCGAAACTGAATTTTCACAGCCGCAGCGTCTTTGCAGAAAATTTGATTTGAAATCGTCGTCGAAATGCGCAAACTCGAGATGAAGTTCGACAAGTCAATTTATGTGCATACTCGATACATCGAAAATCTGCTTGTACGAATTTCACAACGAGTATAAGTCACCGATGTATCGTGATAAATGTAAAACCATGTACACCGACACGGACAGTCTCATTTATCATATAGAATGCGACGATGTTTACGAAAATATGAAACGCGATATCGCTAGATTCAACACAAGCAATTATCCGGCAGATAACGTATACGGTATATCTTTCGCGAACAAAAAAGTATCCGGCGTGATGAAGGATGAAAATAACGGTGCAATAATGACCAAATTCGTTGGACTCAGAGCGAAGTTACATGGTGAGAGTGGACAACTAAGGAGAAGGACACTAAAAAGGCGAAAGATATAAAGAATAACGTTATAGCGCGAACGATAACGTCCGATGATTACACGCGGTGTTTGAACGAAGAGATCGAAATGACTCGCCATCAATCGTATATACGATCTAAATTACACGAAATGTACACGATATCCGAATCGAAAATCGCTCTGTCCATACGACGACAAACCAGACTCGACGGAAACGTTACCATGGGGACACTTTTGTAATGTTACTATTATGTATTCATTTACACTTTTTTTTTACATTTATACAAGTATTATTAATATGTTTTATGTAATAGCATTTATTATGTATTATTGTACTTTCATAATACATATCGTATGTTTTTAACATTTATATAAGTATTATATACTACTAGTATTTTAATTTACGTGTTTTTTACATTTATATACCAGGTATATAAATATGAAACCGGAATTTATCAATAGATGGCCATAGCTGTCAATGTAGTTGCCGTCAGATGGCGCCATTGACGCCATTTCCTTGTTCTGACAAAGATTTTCAACTCACAACAATACAAGTTTCATACAATAGTATAGTTTGTAATAGTTGAACATGTCGAATTTCGTGCCTGGAAACTACGATTTGCGGACATTTGCTTTTATTTTCTGTTACCATTTGAAAAAAACTGCTGCAGAATCGCATCGAATGCTTGTCGAAGTTTACGATGAGCATGCTCTTGGTAAATCACAGTGCTTTAAATGGTTTAAAAAAGTGGCGATTTTGACGTGAGAAACGAAGAACGTGGAAAACCACCGAAAACCGCTACGGACGGAAGACAATGCTCTGTGTTTGGATGGGATCAGAAAGATGTGATCTATTATGAGCTGCTACGTGGCGAAACCATTAATACTGAACACTACCGACAACAAATGATCAATTTGAATCAAGCTTTGTGTGAAAAACGATCGGAATATCAAAAAAGGTAACACAAAGGTGATTTTGCTCATGATAATGCACCATCACACACAGCAAACTGCTCAAAGAAACGATTTGGTTGGGAAATACTTTCGCATGCAGCTTACTCACCAGACTTGGCTCCGTCCGATTACCATTTATTTGCATCGATGGGACATGCACTTGCTCAGCAGCGCTTCACTTCTTACGAAGATGTATGAAAATGGCTAGATGACTGGTTTGGCTCAAAAGAGCAACAATTTTTTTGGCGTGGCATCCACAAATTGTTAAATAAGTGGAAAAAATGTATAGCTACCGATGGGCAATACTTCGAATAAAATATTTTTTATCATTTTCATGCAATAAACGTGTATTTTCTATAAAAAAAATTCCGGTTCCATATTTACATATCTGGTATTACTATTTTGCATTACCACCTATGTATGTATTCCATACATGAGTTGTTGCAAATAATTATATATTTTATATACTCCAAAATGAAGATGATGAATGGGAAGTAATAAAAATATATGTTTATGTGTTTTTATATTGATATATATTTTTATATGTAAAAAAAATACACGAATCAAAATTTTATCAAATGATATTGTTTTTGTGTATCCATGAATTGTGAGATCCATCGAATCCCAACCATTTAACATACACCTTGTCTCCTTTCCGGCGCAGTACTTTCTCTACGATACGTCCGGATGAGTATGTCCGCGATGCAACTTGTGCTCATAGAACGCTCCAGCGACGGATTTTCCGCGATAGTCCTCGAGTAGATAGGTTACGGGATTGATACGCTGTACTTTAATGATCGTAAACACCTCGATGGTCCAATTTGACATGTAACCCTTTTCAAAAACCGTCTTATACTTGCTCATGCATATTGAATCGCCCACTTTAAATTTTGCCTGACCAGCGATTTTTATCGCGCTGCACACCGTATCCAAGAGTCTTTCGGCGATCGCGAGAGTTATATCGGCGGATCGCATAGTGCGATGCTTGCGCGCGTTATAATTTAATACGAGACGCAGCTCGTCCACTTGTAATTGCCGTTGAGCGTAAACATCTGCCACATGTCATTTTTGCGAGTGCAATTGAACTCGCTCAACTACTGAACTTGCTTTCAATGTCGAACGTGGAATAGTGATTAACGTCGTGTTTTTTCACAATTTTTTCTGCACATCGGCGTTGTAAAACTTCTTCCCTATATCCGTTTGTAAATTTTTTGGACATCTTCCACTCGCTTGAATTATCTCAGCAATAGCATCAACGTCTCGCTTCCACCCTTGCTCTTAAGCGGTACGGCCCACGCGTACTTACTCAACATATCGATGACGGTGAATACGTAGTGGTCTCTGTTAAAGCTCGAGTATGGCGCATCTCGATATCAATCTGCCATAGATCATCGCATCCTCGAACTATGATGCGCCTTTGCGGAAAATTTCTTCTCGCCAAAACATACAATTTCTCGACGAGTCGACGTCTCTCGGAGCTAATTTTTCTCTTTTCGTTGGATCTCTTTTTCATGATTCAACGCGTACACAAGGCAAAAATATTTTTCTCTTTGACACCATTCAACTGACTCGTTTCGTCAATACGCGATTTAATTTATAATAAGACCAGCTTCGCGAAGTTCCTCGATGATCGACAGCATCTCGTTGTCATGAGCGTTATTGCCCACTCGGTGCGAAGCATCGAGCAATCGTACACCAGCTCATTGGGATCGTCCCAATGCACGTAATCGAACGCATGTTCATTGCATGAAATAATCCTTTTCTTCTTTTTTCTTTGTTTCTTGGGTGTGATTGACATCAACGGCGCGATTACGTATTTGTACTTGTATCCTCTGTTGTTCAATAATCGAATTCCGAATGATATCCTCCGAATGATGCTTGTGTTTGAGCGCATTCGTTGCCAGCAGCATGCTCTTGTACTTGCTCATATCATCTTCCGTGTAGATGAGATCATCGGGAATTCTCTTGAAAATTAGACCAGGTGTATCGTACGCCGATAATTATGTTGTTCTGTCATTTACATCGAAACTTTTATTGCCAAACATCAATCTATTCTTGTGTAAATAAACGCCGTATACATAATCTATATCGCTCTTCTGTTTATCTCGTGTTCCCCTCGGACAACCTCGACATACTTTTGATTCAGCGGGCCCAAGCCGGCTTACAACGCCTCTCGACGCCTTCCATTTACAACCGATTTTGAACCTTCGTTGTTAACGAGTCGTTTCGAAAACGTTCTTTAACGATTCTATCACCGGTACGATCGTCGTACGCGGAGTGGAGGTTATCGGCTGTACATGCGATCGATCATCAGATTTACACGAAGTCGCAGAACGCTCGAATGTCTCGCTCGCTTTCTCTCTCTCTTCCTTTCCCTCCTCCTTCTCTTCTTCCTCCTACTTTCTCTCACACTTGGAGGCAGACGCTGCGTCATCGTCGCGCGACTGTCTCTTTATCGCACGCATACCGAAGCTCAACGATCTGTCGCAGAGGTTTGATAATAGGCTTAAAATGTTTGTTCAACGCCACGTTTGTTCCTTTTCGATTCTACAATTTTCAGAGCGCGATGTTTCTTGCGGATCGACTCGCTTGTCTTCTCGATCTCTCTCACGATTTTTTCATGTTCGCGCATTAGCCATGTTCATCTTTGGCGAAGTATCGGTAACGACTGGTCACATTACGGTATCGCGAATTCGTTAAATCCCTTTCTGTACCGCTCTTTTTAAGCGCACTGTCCTTGTCTATCATTAAAAATCCATATTTTTATTGCCAACAGTCCCGGTACAACGCGCAAAATTCATCGTACGACGGTATTTACATAATCGTTGTAAACGTGTTACAATAGTACAATCCTGTTTGAACAAGATCAGCAGAGTCACGTTGTCGTAATCATATTAGATGTTTAAGTATCCTCGCGTACGTCTGACAAAGATAGAAACAGTCAGCGTTCGCGTGGCGGCCCATCGAAAAGTATTCTCTCACCACCTGCTCATCCTGCTTGTCGCATGCCATGTCATCAAAGATAAAAATAGAATTTGGGCGTGTCTCGCTCGTGGAATGATGTCGCTGTTGTTGGAGAATGTAGAGTAGCCGATTTCGTTGATAGACGTAAATATATTTTCGAGATATCGATACTTTGATTGTTGCAGCGATTTCAAGTAGACGTACACTTTCTCGAAACGTATGCCGTTTAGACTCTCGAGCAAGCTTATGAGAACATTGGTTTTATTTCAATTGGACGGGCCGCAAAAGATCGCATGTATACTCGGCAGCATTTCGCCGTACTTATACTTCTCCCTGCCTCCCATCATTCGCAATTTCGCGTCACAATTCGTGATGCGTATTGTTAGCTGTTACAATTTCAGGCTCACACTAAAGGTTGTACACTCTCGAATGACTATTTAAAGGTGCGCGAATCCGCGAATCGTGCAGTAGCAAAATGTATCTCACACTGTGTTATTCTTCCGATATTCGAGACTTGAGCGCCGAACAGTTGCAATATATACTGAAGGTCGTATTCTTATGTGTACGGTGACTACATCGAACACGTCTGGGACAACTTCCGGAACACGTGAAGGCAGATTGAGAAGTCCGAACTTATCGTCGCTGCGACGAGCATTACAATCAGCGGACGTATATCGGCGATCCTGCACCGAAGATAAAAGATTATAGCAAATGTCGGCGTCGCGCGGCGGTCTGCTGAAACGAGTAATAAACGCGCTTCCTTTCGAGTTACATATTCCAGGCTACCAATTTTACGGTCCACTCGGCTTACAAAGTGATTAGCCACAGGTGACGAGAACATAAATCCGATGGACGCGGCGTACCGAGAACGACATTGCGTATTCTCGGAGCAATGATCTCACCGATAGACACGCGGTGGACAAGGTACTTGCCAATAAAGCGCTAGGACGCGATAAATTCTTTGAGCGAGAGAGCCACCGCTGCCATCTAGGCAGCGATGAAAGCCAAGACCAAGATCAGCATGGGCATCAGCATGAAACCGAAGAAGATGTCGAGGAAAAAGGCGATAAAAAAGCGGATTCTTACGAAACAAGGCGGTGCGTTACTATTTCTGCCAATATTGGACACACTCGGATCCTTGATCAGCGGCCAGCGTGGCGAAAACGATAAACGACAGCAAAGCCGCGCGACGTCTGCTCGAAGAGCAATGTCACGATCGTGCGATGGAATGGCCGCGGACTATATCTCGCTACGTACAAATACAGACGCGGACTGTATCTTGGCCCGTATAAACATGGACAAGGTGTAGCTGCAAAGAAAAAAAAGAACGCCGAAAAGACGATAAAAATGCTGGCGCAACTACTGTTGAACGAACTCGCGAAACATATGCGCGTACCACACTTTAGAGGCGTTTTCATATGTAACATGTTACCAACAAGCGACGCGCGCCGAAACGAAAGCGATATCGTGAATCTGGACGATGTGATCACTGATAATACCAGGACCATCGCATCTTCGCGTACGCAAAGGAACAATCGCGTCATGTACTTTGACAGTTTTGGTAATCTTCGACCGCCCAAGAAACTGGTGCGATATTTCGAGAATGATGTTACGACGATAAAGTACAAACGCATGTCCTTTCAGACATACGATCAGAACTTCTGTGGACAGATGTGTCTGCGGTTTCTACAAACGGACACGCGTGAATTTAAAAGCTCGACGAGGTGTGAAATCTTAGTATTAGTTGAACGTTTTTTCCGTCATGTCGTTGATGCTTACGATGAGCGGGAAGAGCACCATCCTCGCGGCGAACTAGTTTCTCACCATAGATTTGAGTGACAGAGCTTACGAGCTCGGTCTGGCGATTTTTAAGACTTATTACATGATATCGAACATGAACGAATCAAACAACAAATTTTATTTCGTCAAAGACGACGCGAAAATTACAATTCCTGAGGATTCATACGAAGTGCGAGACATAAATGAATTTTTGAAAGGCGCGATTTTACGGAAATGTCGTGACGTGCTTGAAACTGTTGATGTAGTGCGTAATAACAATAATAACAACAACAACAATAATGACACCGATGATAATGGTGAGAACGGAGATTACGCTCCGCGCAAACTACAACACGATGAAATGTGAGATTAGATTAGTGCATACAGAAAAAAACTTTGGCAAACCCAACAGCATTAGGATTCTTGCTCGCTGGGATTCT
Source organism: Atta colombica (assembly GCF_001594045.1). Classification (NCBI taxonomy): domain Eukaryota; kingdom Metazoa; phylum Arthropoda; class Insecta; order Hymenoptera; family Formicidae; genus Atta; species Atta colombica. The sequence goes on from NW_017259403.1 coordinate 907,373, forward strand.
CGTCGAAGCGTATACCGCAATCGCGAAGGTGGCACGAATCGGACGTGTCGATCAACATAACGAACGTAAACCTTATCCGCATAAAGTGTAACGTGACCGCAGGCGCGTATAGCAACGGCAAAAGCGCACACACGATACATGAATTTTCATCGAGTGTGCTGTCAGGATATAAGATGTCGGAGAGGCGCAGATTATTTACCAATCATCGCATTACGAATTTAACGATATGCATCATCGACCAGAACGGACGATTGCTCGATTTTCGAGAAGAAGAGATCACTGTTAGATTGCACGTATAATGGCAGTGGTAATTGACGTGAGCATGAGATGTTCGTGCTGAATGGAACGGAGCGTACGCAAAGAGATAATACATTCTTTATAAGGCCGGGATACGCAGACTACTGCGGCCGGATACTTTAATTTCTATGTACCGCTCTACATACTATTGAGATTTTGCAAAGATTACAAACGCGTGATGATCAATGTTCGTCACGAGTTGATTTTAATACAACCACGCAACAATTGTCTGACGGGAGATTCGACAACAGAGCCAAATTGAGCTCGAATTATTTAAAGTTTTATAGTGGCACGCGTTATTGAGCAAAATAAATAAGCTATCGATACTGCGCGCTTTGGAAAGCGGACGATATCTGAACATGGCTTTTCGCTCGTGGGCATACGAGTTTCCGCTCTTGCAGAACAACCAAGCATTCGTGAGCCATCAAAACGGTCATTCAGCTCGAGAAGCCACGCTACAATCATTTTCGCTCTGCAAACAGGTCGAAAAATTATGTCTGAGGATATAAGTCGATTCGACGACCATAATTTAACCAATGCAAAACTCTATCTGAATTCGGAATATTATCCGTATGATGACTTGAATTTAGATTTTGATAAAAACAAATGTGCGATTATGTACGACTTGTACGTTTCTGGATACGAGTATCTCTAGCCGAGTCCCATCTTTACAACTTTTTTATGTAATGGCCTGTGATTATCGATTGTTCTCAACAGAACGAATCGGTCAAGAGTGACACGTGCGATTAGACTTTGAAGGAGAACGTGTCCGCAAATACAACAGCCTATTGTCTCATCATATACGATTGCGTGGTTGAGTATATTCCATTGACCAACGTTGTGCACAAATCACTTAAGTGCACCTCCGACATGATATAAAATCTACGATACATCGCAATCGATCGCAATAGACCACAGTCTTCTCGGCAACATGCTCGTGCCAACGTTCGTGGATTTGTCAAGGATTCATCATTAACAAGAAGTTTATCATGAAGGAAATGGCGGTGCTGAAAGAGGGAACCGTTCTCACACATTACATTTTTACGTGTCCCGAGCCATGGAAATTTTTGATAAAATTCGACAGGTCTTGCGCTTCCTGGCTAAGTGGCTTATTATCATGAATTGCGATGGGAGGATGGTCCCGTATATCGAGGCGAAACGCCTATTCACGACAGCTGTATTTGAACATAATCATGTACATTAAGGAACACGAGAAACGAACGCTGTGGAACTTGCTTTTGGACGATGAGCGAGAACAAACATCGAGATCTTGGATGCAGTTTACGAAGGAATCTTTAACTAAGATCTCTAATCTGGATGTTGTAATACTATGCGGTGTGGACAACATGTTAAGAATTGCGCATTACAAAATGTATTGAAAATATATAATTAATGATTGCAAAAGAAATTTTTAAATAAAAAATACGTTAACGTATTTATTACGTACTTCTTTCGCCCTTCCTTTGTAACACATGTATAAACGTATATGTATGTATGTATGTATGTATGTATGTATGTATGTATGTATGTATGTATTTATGTATCCGAAAACATTGATGCTTCTGTTAAATGTGTCGCGACATGTCCGATCTGACAATACATATATGTATATAGGTAGTGTATAAGACTTTTTTCATTCAAACAAAAGCTTCGATTACGAGCGATTAAGATATGGATCGAGATATGGATCGAAAACAATATACGCTGAAAATCGATCGAGCGAAAAGGGTACTGTCCTTTGTGTCGCCAAGTCCGCTAAGTTCACCGCCATTAAAGGAAAAAAGCGAGATATTGAGAATGTCCTGGGGAAAAGCATCAAAATCGCCAATGTGCTCATCATCATCAACGTCATCAATGCCATCGAAATATAAATCATAAAGTAAACATTGATAAACTCGCGAACAAAGAAAATTCGTAGAAAAAATTTGATAAAACGTATTGCGATACGTTCACAATTCTTAGAAAGAGGAAAGGTTCACTCCCTTTTCGATTCTAGAAGTTTTACCATATATACACAATTTACGATCAGTCTTGCGTTACCCGCTTGTACGAACAGTTGAAAACGCACCTTCCTCTTCCCTTCCCCGTCTTCCCCCCTTCCCCCGACCTCTTTTAGTTCTATGGCTGAGAACCCATTATACTATACTACTTACGCCCGTATATCAACATCTTCACGCGTCTAATTTTAAGACGCCCGAAGTAATAAGTCAACGCGATACGTGATCGTATTTTGTGAAACCAAAATCGAGTCGACGCAATTAAATGCCAAAGTGCAGTTAAAGTGCTAAATCTTGTAAAACTGTTCAAAGTATTAAAATTAAAGTATTAGTTTTATATATTTAAGTGATCTTATTCTTTTTATCTAGTCTTTGACGAATCTCCTACCAATATCCCAAGGGTATTACAACAAAATTGGTGGTAGGATTGCCAAAGAAAAGTTTACAAGAGCAAAAGACAACTCGCATAGATTGCCGATCACAGACCATAATAAAGAACAGCCTAAAGAAAAGTTAGCCGACAAACAAGATTGATGAAAAATCAGGCATGTTAAACTACTCCGAGAATTCAGGTAGGATCCATTAAAGACTAATAAAAGAGTAAGACTATATTGAACAAAAGCTAACACCAAAATTGCATATGCTACAAGCAATAATAAATACGCAAATATGCAAGATAAACAATAAACAAGAAAAAAAGACACGCTACATATTATCTCATAAACCTTGAAAAAGTTAAACGGATGAACGACGTCATAAAAGAAGACCATCATATAGCCAGCATAAAAACAGCTGATTGATAACGAATAATAGTTCGCTGACATCTGAAATGGAGCAGTCAAGTAGAAGGACATAAGGGAACACATAGCTGCATCGTTAAGATTACGTCATGCCCATGTCACGAGCCATCGCTCATCAACGAGACTTCGAGACTTCAACGTCGCGAGCCGCCATCGAACATCACCAACACAACCGCATTGTTCATTGATGCAGCCAACGAAACGCCGGCAACGATTGATTTCACTCACCGTAATGTAAGTCAGAATAATTGTATTATATTGCGAGCGAAAAGCGACAAATGATTAATTTAAATTGTGCGAATAAAAATAAGAGAAATAATTAGAACCGCGAGTAAATAAAAACGTGGAAAAATCTTTAAATATTTAAATAATTAAAAGACACCACATAAAGCGAATGACCGAACATAGAACATAGAAACATGATACCGCGAGTAAATACTAAAAGATACGAGCTACAATTTAGCGAATCACCGTTATTAGCACGATTTATTATAACCACGAATAGCAAAAGACACATTAAATAAAATAATAACAAGCGTAAACGGGAGGTTAAACTACTTCGACAGCGACTCTCAACCGACAATACCTAGTAATGTGACAGTAACTAGAATTTTTTAATTTGACAAAAACGAGTACAATCCTTAAGTCAAATCACCTTAAGTACAAACCAAAAATATGGAAAATTCTCTAATAAATGCCACATTGAGCACTACGTCAAAAGAAATTGATACTAGAATGCAAAAGGCAAGAGACAACCGAGAAATAGGATTTACTCGACGGGAAACTATAGGATCTTTAATCGGAAAAAATATAGCAATGCAGCAAAAATACAGCAAGAATTACTATAAGAAATACGAAAACTACGCATGCAGATAGCACAGCAAAATAAAACCAAACCAAGTCTACATATTGGACAAAATCACGATATAATTTTCTTATAAAACCCAGCGTTAGATCTTATATATATGGAAGAAACGCAGGATATTAGACATCAACTGGACACCTCTATGAGTTTTCTATCATTGAAAGAAGCGCGGAACATGATCCCAGAGATCTTCACAAAATCGCATACAAGAATTTCTAAACACTAATACATACGCGATGAAGAATGTATACTTGCCCGACGAAACAACATTGTTAGAAGCTATTCTATACATCAAATTCAGAGGAAAGGCTATGGACTTCCACACACGTGAAATAATTAGTTATGAGCAATTAAAGCGAGAACTGGATCAAAAATATTGCAGTTAATAAATCAAAATTTTTTATCATGGTCAAAAAACAGATAATAATCGGAATATAATAAAAAAAGATCTCTTAATTATTCTATATGTAGAAAATTTTTCAAAATCAATCACATCAATGTTTAATAAACAAACGATTATTTTTGAGTTCAGATCAATTAACAATTTTAACAAGTTTATCAAAGTACAAAAAGTTACAGAACTATCTCGGAAAAATCATGTAATATATAAAATTAATTGTAAAAACTGCGAGATACTACATATGTATGATACTACATATGTAGACCAATCAAAAAAGACAATTGAAAACAAGAGTAAAGGAACATTAATATCAGGTGTAAAACTTTGCTTCCGCTGTTTTCCTATAGATGGCTTTAGCGGTAAGTGGTGGTCGAAATAAATAGATCATAGACGTCATACAATAAACTTGAGCATCTGCCAACATAACCCCATAGAAACATTTGATTTGTGTCTGCATCATAAAGTTATTCTCGATTGAAAATGTCAGTTTACGAGCCAAATTCTCGTCATTTGCGAGAGGTTTTAATTTTTTGCTTCAATATGAAGAAATCTGCGACTGAGGCTCATCGAATGCTCTCAAATACTTATGGTGAGACCGCTATTAGTGAAAGAACGTGTCGTGAGTGGTTTCAACGCTTCAAGAACGGGGATTTTGACGTCCAAGGTCATGCTCTGTATTTGGTGGGAGTAGTGTATTATGAACTGTTAAAACCGACTGAAACAATCACAGGCGATCGGTATCGAACGCAATTGATGCGTTTGAGCCGAGCATTGAAAGACAAACGGCCGCAATACAACGAGAGACACGATAAAGTGATTTTGCAGCATGAGAATGCTCGACCCCATGTTGCGAAAGGTCAAGACATACTTGGAAACGTTGGAAATGGGAAGTCCTACCTCACCCGCCGTATTCTCCATACGTTGCTCCCTCTAACTATCACTTGTTTCGATCAATGGCACACGGCCTGGCTGACCAGCATTTCCGGTCTTATGAAGAAGTAAAGAATTGGATCGATTCGTGGATAGCCTCAAAAGATGACCAGTTTTTTCGACGCGGGATTCGTACGCTACCCGAAAGATGGGAGAAAGTAGTGGCTAGCGATGGACAATACTTTGAATCATAAATGTATAACCAGTTTTTTACAATAAAGCCTCGAATTTCGGAAAAAAACGGCGGAAGCAAAGTTGTACACCTAATAATTTAAAATTAGATAATACTCTTCAAAATATTCAGTAATTTCTCAACACATAATAGAACATAATCATAATTTTGATTGGGAAAACACAAAAATTTTAGATATTGAATATAATTATCACAAAAGGTTATATTAGAAACAATTCACATAAAAGAACAAAAAAATGCTATTAATCGAATTAAAGACATAGAATTACTTAATGCTTCTTATTTCGACATATTAAGAAAAATCTCTTAAAAATACAGTTAGTTTGAACGAATGAAAAGTCTCACAAATAATAACAACTAGAAAACCTTATATTCTCCAACTAGTAAGGTTGGCTAATTGTAGGCTTATATATTCTTATATTCTCGATTATCCGTGAGAATCGTTAAACATAACGTTATATATCGTCAGTGTTAAAACTAAACGAATATTTTTGTTATATATTTTTTATAAAAACCTTTGAAGAAATCGTTGTCGTATCATTATGTGAGTATTGATTGTACAGTTTTTAAAATTAGAAATTCCTACGAATTTATATATCTTGATCTAGATCAAATCAATTGAAGAAATTTTTACATTATGGGGCTAAACGTAATTCTCGCCATTAAATGAGTAATTTTTTTTGCATTTTTAATTTGGACATTTCTTTTGAAGATCTGACATAGTTCACCAGTATTTATAATTAATAATTGACATGAAATTTTTCTTTAATTTAAATAGTTATAAAGCGAAAGAAATATGTTAAGAAACATTTATATTATAATTTATATATTGGTATTATAATTATATTGATATATTAAATTTATATTACATATATTAACAAAAATATCTTATATTGCTCACTATTTGATCGCTGATTTTTTAATTGTTTTGCGTACTAATTCAGTTTGTACATGAAATAATAAATATAATTCGTATAAGTGCGATCTCATATAAGTACCTACTCTATACTTTTTGTCTTACAATTATATAATACATGACTTTCGATCTCGACACTATGTTCTCATTCAGACGTTATGTAAGTGTTGTCTAGCGTAAAGTGCGATAAAAATTTCTATTGCTAGATGTCCGCAGAGTTCCAGAAATAGATATGTTTATATCGTTACTTCCTATTATGCGAAAATGCGCAGCATCATCAAGAATGTGCTGCGTGAAGGAGTACGAATAGGAGCGCGTATAGAGGCATTTTTATTTATTTTTCAAAAATGATACTTTGGAAAATAACTTTATTACACATAATTGAATTTGGCTTAAAATAACCTTTCTTTTTATTATATTAAAAAAAAAAATAAATTTTTTAAAAAGTCAAGTGAGGATAAACAATTAAAAAAATTAAAAATTTTTTCTTTTTTTACTATAAAGTACTCTTGAAATCATGCAGTTTTCATTTCAAACATTTTTTTCTATCTCTTATAGTTTCAACGATATTCGCTTTGAAAGAGAAAAATCGATTCTTTTTCGAAAGAGGTGTTTTATCTCTTAAACACGTACAAAAAAATACGTGTTGCTTATTTTTGTCTGGGAATAACATAACATACTAATCTCATTAAGATCGGAGGGGAACAATTGGGTCCCTTTCCTTTTAGAAACGCAGTTTCTACTGCGTAAGCTTTTATTACATTAATTTTAATCATAATTAAATTTGATGCTCAATAAGCATCTAAGAGATTTTAATATGCTGAAAATCTGTAAATATATTTATTTATTGCGAAAAATATTACCTCGGCCGGTAATGGAACCCGAATTTCATGCGAGCGTCCTAAGCCTTTCGTCTATCGAGATCTTACAATTAGTAATATTTTTCGCAACAATTAATATATGTATGGAAACAAACGTCTTTATTTTAGACGACGTAATATAAACAATAAGAACCTTATTGAATCATACATGTGAAAATACAATAGGAAATAAATCAATAGGAAATAAAGATCCATAAAATTGTATAATTTTGTGACCATTTATGTTGTTAAAATTATCGAATTTGTATAACCCTTTATGGATCAAAATGACCCAAGCATCGTCTTTCACACTAAATTGGAAATTGGAAGATTTTAGAATCTTCCTGTGTTCAGAAGAGCGCTTACCTATCATCTACTAAAGGTTTGAAGTTTCAATTATCGATAGAAATGCTTAGCTTTTTAATCGGATTATTAGTATGCGTTATTATTAGTCTAGCAGCCATTTGCGCAAAAAACGTTTTTCTCTCGGGTCAAAATGTCAGCAAATGTAACCAACGCGTCATTTTAGTTAATAAATGTATAATAAATGTATAATAAATGTATAATTTACATTTTTGCATTAAATTACAAAAATAAGTAAAATGTGACTTGTATTCTTCAAGTAACCACAACAGCGCTTGTAAAGCGCTATAAAAGCGATTATATGCACTTTTTAGCGCTTTGTTAACGCTTTATAAGCGCTATGTGCTACTTGGAAAAAATAAAAGAAAGAGATTAGGAAAGACATGTCCGTCATGTCTACGACCTATGTATAATAAACACATTCTCTAACTCTGAATCAATGGATAATCTATTGGCATACTGAAAATGGCATACTTAATACTAAATTATCAGCATATCTGGTATGCGTAAAAATATCGAGCTCGATGCGATAGACAGATGCGACACGCGACCTGTCTAAAGACAAGCAAATACGCTTTTATTCTTCTTGGCGATCACGCGGTGTATCAGAAGAAACCGGCGTCTTTTTAATCTTGCGGTCCTGCAACCTTCGATAGCTAATCATAAAGGCTCCGCATCTTTGATTTAATCGCCATCAAAGAAGTGATACGGTTCTACTGATCTCACGAACGCTGAGAAAAATAAAAATCGGGCATTTTCGGAAAACGAATCCGAAATCGTGGGAATTGCCGAACCTCAGTCTTCTCGCTATCACGAGCACATGAAGTTATATTCTTACAGATCGCGACACTGAGTCAGAAATCAAGATCTTCTCGTTCCGTGCGCGTCTATCAACGCGGATGATACTACGTTATCGTACTTTCCGTCTAACATTTGTATCAGTTAATAAGTCAATAAATTTAATAATGTTACTAAGCATTATTTGAAAACCGCAATTACGTGCAAAAGCTCATGCTCTCGTGCATTTTTGTTCCTAACAATATCATATTAGCATATTTGGCACTTTGGATAATCAGTAAAATTCAATTATAAAAGAATAGAAGTTTGAACATTATATAGTTAAATACCATATTTGCACGTTCTAATTGTAATTCAATCTTACAGTACATATACAATACATTAAATGCGCTATACTTATACACTAAAGCAAGGTTATAGGCTAGGGATATCACATTTCATTCATTAATTAATTTGTTATTAAATCGGTGATTATTCACTGATTCAGATTTAGAGAGTAGACTCTGTGTATTGAGATATTGCTGTAGCAAGGAGTAACGTTTTTCTATGTATTTTTTGTATTTTACGTCTTTCACCTATATTTGCTTCAATATAATAATAACAATAATAACAATTTTTAATAATAATTTAATAATAATTAATAATAATTTATTAATAACATTAATA
>NW_017259403.1:916557-925477 GCF_001594045.1 Atta colombica
TCATCTTTTTTTATATCTAAAAACGACCATCTATCTTCAAAATAAATATCTTCTATCTTCAAAATAAATATCTTTTTTGAAATGCATGTAATATTATTTTTTTTTAATCATCTCAAGAGTACCAAGCTAAAACTACATTTGAAAATATTAATATAAATTTAAAAAGTTATGATTTTTTAAAATAAAAAAGCACATTTTTTCGAACTTAACATGTTGACGATTTTTTTTTAGTGTTAAAATTAAATTTTTCATTAAAATACCAATGTTTCATTTTTGTAAAGGATGAAATTACATATTGTATTTTTTTTAATTATTGCAACTAGTACTATCGATTTGGTAACACTTTAAAAATCGAATCAATTAACTCAGAGTAATCATCGAGTGATTTTTTGAAGTGTATCATGAAAAGTTAATTATACTAGTATAGATATTAAATATACTATTGTACTAATACTAATTGTCATGAATCATTGCCCTTTTATTGTTTGATAAAATAATATTACTTAAAGATCTTTGTGATGTAGTAAAACACTAAATAATAAAGTACTTCAGACATATTAATATACTTACTGCTCCTATTGCTACAATGCGATCAAAATGATGGATGTACACGTGGACAAAAACTCTAAAAAGTCGCGTCAAGATTTTTCTACATAATGGCACAAACGTTTTGGGAAATGGCACATCTGTAATAAAAAAAATATACATCCATGTAAGAAACATAAAACAGAATTAAATTAAGTCACTAAATCGATATTAAATAGTATCATAAAACAGATATAAAACCTGTTGACACTGGAAAAACCGCTTCGTTATTTATTTGAGCTTCAATCCAATCCATAAGAAGAGTGACATATTGAGGCGCTGGTAATGCTGTTGGCTTCTTATATTTTTCACCGTCTGCCCACAAATATTCGAAACGTGCTCCACCGCTCATTGTTGGACAAGACGCTGAATCGCAATATTCGGATACAGTACCATATATAAGATTTATTCTATTAAAAAAATCTACAACTAAAAAAGACAGAAAAACATAATTGCAGTATTCTCTCATGTAAAGATGCTTTTAAAAGTGAGATTAAAGTATAAAAACTATTTTACTTGTCAAATATAAAGTAAAAGTGATAGTAAAACCAAAAAAATACATATTGAAGTATTTTTAATAAAATTTTTGTATAATTTCAAATGTTTATATTATTATTGAACATTTTCTATACCATGAACGGCGATCCAATCATTCATATCTTCTCCGGGAGGTAATTTAACAACAGATCTTAGATTGATTCCAGAATTGAGAGAAGCTTGAGCTTGCTTGTGTAAAGAGTAACGCAATGTTCCATGAGCGAACTTTTTCTTTGGCCTAAACGTCTGCAATTATAATATATATAGAAATTTTTAAATAATTATAATGTACAAATTGACAATGTTATGTAATGTCACTATCTGACATGAATTTTAAATCACAAATGGAACCAAATAATTCTTGTAAACTTTTTGTGAAAATGAATCCTGCTTTATGCAAGAAACTATAGTTACTAAAAAGGAAAAAACTTAAATCCGTAAATATAATATAAATAATATAACACTTTGAGGATCACTTATACAATTTGAAATAATTGTTAAAAAATTTATGAGAGAAATTTACTTATTTAAAAGATATATTGATTCGATATGATTGAAGCAATTATATTTAAATTTAATCAATACAAGAGAAAGATAATTGTTAGCAAAAACTTAATGGAACTTAATATATTGCTCTGAATGCAACATAAAACATTTAAATTATTCAATTGAAATCTATTAGTACATATCATACAAATAATTAATGAAACATTTATATAAAATCATTTTTTACAAAGCTTATTCTAAACTTATCTGTAACGATTTTATATCGCAAGGCCTTACAATCACATTTGGATCACACACATTTGCACCACTAGGAAAAAAGGTCGAGTAACAACAATATTCAATCTTTAAAAACTAACTATCGTAAGATAACGCTATCTAACAAAATTTGTTATGAATCCACACTATGCCATCTAGTGTGAATTAGCTTGATGTAAATTATCACTTTCCAATAGTAATCACCTATTATTTTTTACAACAAATGGAAGGAGACGGAAAAATAATGCAGTGTACTATTTCGTACAAATTTTTTTTCAATTGTGTTATTATTTTTATTAGAATTTCAATTGTGTTATTATTTTTATTAGAATTTCAATTATGTTATTATTTTTATTAAAATTTTTGTTAAAATGATTGTTTAAATGATAATTGTTTAAATAAATTATATTAATATAATGTTGATTTCGGATAATGATCAAATCTTACAAATTATTACATGCAGAAGATTATTCAAATTATATGAGCAGTCCTCAAAGGATTATATAATATTTATTTACGGATTAAGTTTCCTTCTTTTTAATGTAACTGCTTCTTGCCCACCAATTAAGTAAATAACTTTTATAGATTTTTTGTCTGCTGAAAATCCGTAAATGAAATTACTCTATCACATCACGTTTTTGAGACATTTTTAGTTCAAAGAAATACAAAAATGTCATTTTTGCACGTTTAATATCAATTTTCTGAAAAACCTGATGTGATAAAGCAATTTTATTCACGGATTCGTTTTCAACAATCAAAAATTTATAAGAATCACTTGATTCCCCAATTAGTACACAATATTAAAAAAATATATTTTAAATATTTATTAAATATTTTTTATATTAAATAAATTTAAAAATCGTTTTAAAAACATTGTCTGATTGATCCATTTGTGGTTTAAAAAAGTTTGAATTTGTCGAATAGTGTAATAAATATGTATTGATAAATTAATTAATTGAATACAAGAAGCATCAAAGTATGTACAGTCAAAGTTAGATGTTATATAGCATATTATATATTAGGTGTACAACTTTGCTTCCGCCGTTTTCCTATAGACGACTATAGAGATGGCTTTAGCGGTAAGTGGTGGTCGAAATAAATAGATCATAGACATCATACAATAAACTTGAGCATCTATCAACATAACCCCATAGAAACATTAGTCGATTTGTGTCTGCATCATAAAGTTATTCTCGATTGAAAATGTCAGTTTACGAGCCAAATTCTCGTCATTTGCGGGAAGTTTTAATTTTTTGCTTCAATATGAAGAAATCTGCGACTGAGGCTCATCGAATGCTCTCAAATACTTATGGTGAGGCCGCTATTAGTAAAGAACGTCGTGAGTGGTTTCAACGCTTCAAGAACGGTGATTTTGACGTCCGAGGTCATGCTCTGTATTGGTGGGAGTAGTGTATTATGAACTGTTAAAACCGACTGAACCAATCACAGGCGATCGGTATCGAACGCAATTGAGCTGAGCATTGAAAGACAATACAACGAGAGACACGATAAAGTGATTTTGCAGCATGACAATGCTCGACCCCATGTTGCGAAAGTGGTCAAGACATACTTGGAACCGTTGAAATAGGAAGTCCTATCTCACCCGCCGTATTCTCCAGACGTTGCTCCCTCTGACTATCACTTGTTTCGATCAATGGCACACGGCCTGGCTGACCAGCACTTCCGGTCTTATGAAGAAGTAAAAAATTGGATCGATTCGTGGACAGCCTCAAAAGATGACCAGTTTTTTCGACGCGGGATTCGTACGCTACTCGAAAGATGGGAGAAAATAGTGGCCAGCGATGGACAATACTTTGAATCATAAATGTATAACCAGTTTTTTACAATAAAGCCTCGAATTTCGGAAAAAAAACGACGGAAGCAAAATTGTACATAATATCAATAGTTTTTTTAAATTAAAGCAGGAAGCTGCTAGTCGAGCGAATGCCAGGATGATGAGAATAAGGAACAGTACCTTCGGGAATACGAAGAAACTGAAGATATATTGTTCTCGATAGAAATAATATTGTTCTCGATAGAAATAATATCGTTCGAAATCCTGGTTTATGTTCAATCGCGAAGCTTTGCTTGAATTTTTTCTGGGATAAATTCGGCCAACGAAACCAATTTATCTAATACAAAGATTGTAAAAAAATACGAACGTTTGGCAACGTTGCTCACGAATTCAGAGCACGAAATAACCAATATAAATATTACCTGTTGATAATATATGTTTCATGGCGACTATGCAAAGAGACGCGCCTTCTCCACAAACCAACCCTATAATCACGGTATGGACGTCACAAGCATGACTGATATTATACGAATATCTAGAGAAATTAGGTAGTCGCGTTTGATATTATGATACTCATGTATTTACATAAGCAGAGATGAAGAGACTGAGCGAGTACAAGCCGCGTACGGGAAATTTTTTGACCGATATGACGGACAAACTCGAGAGCTACGGACGAGGCAATTTTATCGAGTCGTTCGTGTCCGAAATTCTACGTCGTTCGTACATCGGAAGGTAGCCGACACGAGATTTGTAAAGGAATAACATTAAATTATAAGAATTCTCAAATTATAAATTTTAATAATATTAGGAAATTAATAATGAATAATGAAAGATAAAGGCGCGATGAAGAAGAAGAAGAAAAAGAAGAAACAGCGGAGCAGCAATAAATTTGAGTTTTAGCGTACCGTGTTTCACGAAATCGTAATGCAAAACGAAACAAAAATGTGCGCATCGGTATTGGTAAAACGCAAATTTATTAATAATCGCTATTCCCTTCCATACGCTTTCAGGAAAGAATAACGACTTCTTCTTCTTTTTCTTTCTCTCATTTATATTTTAAGCTCGCGAGTTTTCCGCCTATTTGCGTAATATTTAAATATTATGCATTAAGAAAAGACTTGAATTTAAGTCTTTTCTGTTCTATTTTTTGTAAATTTTTTGTTTTTTGTAATAAAGTATAAGTATCTCTCTTTTGCAAAAAAATATTTTTATTAGAATTTTATTGAATGATTTGATGTAAAAATGTATAAACATAAAAATGTAAATATTTAATTGTAACATAAAAATGTAAATATTGTTTCTGAGTAATTGAATTATTTATATAACAGTTAGCAAAAATATAATCAACATAAAAAAATTAAAATTATATGTTTTCTTTTCATCCTTCCTCTTTTTTAAAAAAAGTATCGAATAAAAAATATTTTGTATTTGAAGAAAACAAGAAGAGATGATTTATTATATAATTCTAATTAGTCTTTCCGATTTTTCTACGAAAGTTTTTCTCTCGCTGCAGCATCGCGATAGTGACATCAGTAAGCTTATTGCAATGATGCCATATGATCACTAGCGATAAAAATATATGCAGATCGCGAGCTTCTTTGAAGCGAAGATAAGCTTGTGCGCGTCTTACCGCGATGAGATCAACTTTTCAACTCGTCGCGGTGGTCTTCGCTGACAAGTTCACGCGGGGATACACTAACGCGAGCGCTCGTCCGTCGTGTGGGGGACCTCCGTCGCGATGATCAGCTTACCTCCCCCCCTGCCCTCCTAAAATTATTTCCTTTCGCGTATTCTAGAAATCAAATGACGTTTTTTCTTTTTGTTTTCGCGCACGGAGATCGATCATTTCATAAATGGACATGCGCTGGAAACATCCTTGGACGTCAATCGGACCGACCGGAGAAGACGATCTTTGTAAAGGCTTTTCTCCGGCATTTATTTCTCATGTCCGACGTGTTTTGAAAAAGTTTTGTTTTATTATACACGGAATAGCAAGAAGCCTATAATCAATTACGACAACAATACGACACACGTGTAAAAGAATTCGAAGAACAGCGTTGAGGATGCAGCAATACTAAAACGAAGAAAAATATAATTGAATTTCTCGAGGGATTACCAGAATCCGAAAGATTATTCGAATGATTCCTCTTTCATTAGTAATCGATAGATAATCGACGATCTTATGAGAGAATCGTCGTCGTGCGACGCAATCGTGGATCTTTTTATCAAATCATCACAAGAATCTCTGTGTTATTCTTATCTCGCAGAATCTATTCCATCAGGGATGTGGTCAGCGTGATATCACTTAATCACGCGAATTACATCATCGTTTTCAAAAATCCATGCGATCGCGCTCAAATTAGTCATTTAGCGCGTCAAGTCTATCCCGACGATCCGAAATTCTTAAAAAAGGCATACTACGACATTACCTTGAGAAGGATATTTGTTGCTCGATTTGAAATAACAATCCGGAGTATCGATATTTCAAACATGCATTTTTCGAAGATATGATTTATTACATCTACGTGAGTAGATCATTTTCCAGTGGATTCGTATAAAAGTTGAGAACGGGTAATTGTACGTGTTAGTAGATTTTTTTCTCGCGATGAGTGACGAGAAATCGCACAGAGCGACGAAAATCGTCACATATTTGATCAGTAAAAGAAACGCTTGTCTCCTCACAGCACTCTATCATTTGAACAAAATTCAACGCACAATCTTCTTGCGCAACGCTAACGAAAAACTAATTCGTTGTATCTGTATATGTGTTTTTAATACATTCAAAGGTAACATCTCGCTCGGTGTGAAAAAAATCGGTTAACGAAATACAAAAAGGCTCTGCGTCGCATCGTTGCAAAACGTGGTGATTGGAAGAATGAAAGAAAGCTGTTGATGCAGCGAGGCGGATTTTTACCTTTATTATATTATCTTTAATTGTATTATCAGGCCTGTATTATCACTAATTATCGAAGGAACGAAATAGTAGGGAAAACGTTATGGAGAAGACTAAAAAAATAATTTTAATTTCGACGGAAAATCTGGAGAGAATCCATCATCATCAGTTATGTCAAAATCCGATATCATTTGTTGACGGAGAGTCAAAAGAAATAACAGTACCGCAAAATTCGAATAACATCTTGAGCACTATAATACAGCGCAAATCCCGGAAACACATCTAACACGACTCGCGGAAATGAGTCGTATTCTTAATTCCGGCTGGCCGCGTGACAAGAGTGAGAGGTGGAAAATGTACAGAGAAGTATTATAGCGATTTATCCAAGAAACGCGAAGACAGAAAGACATACATAACGAAAACGAAAATAGAAGACAGATGTGTTACATGTCTCCGCTGACGAGACGATGAACGATGTGAAAAAATTTTGTTCCTTTTATAATACATCACGAACTATTTCCTCAAATGTGGATAAACTAAAATGTTCCTTCATCAATTCATTAACGTTTTGCGGGTAAGTTCGATTGAGACAGGTTCTTATGTTCCACGTTTTTGAACCAGTACAAATGGATTGGATTTACAAACTCTGTTAGTTCACTAACCTTTTCAATTATATCATCCTTTTGCATTCTCTCTTCCCTATTCAATTTTTTTAACAATTGAAATTTTGCGACATGGCACTTTCGATGTATAATTTTCTTTAAGTTTAAATTCGCATAGATTATTTATTTTTCCTATATCTTGAAAAAGATTTCTATATCTATCAAGAATCTGTTTCTTTTAATTCTCCGATTTCAATACGCTTTACTAAATTTAATCTTTCATATGTTTCTTTGCTTAACAGCGGCGCTGATTTTATCCCTAACTTCATGATAACAAACTTTACTAGATATGTTTTATTATAATTCAATTCCAAGTGTGCATGAACTTAAAATTCTTAACTTGTGATCTCCATAGGCTGTGACATTAGCTTTTATCGGTTCCAGTTTTCTTTTTTACCCTCAATTTTTTATAAAATCCTTCAAATATTACATTTATTCTCGCCCTGTATCTAACTTAAATTTTACTGTCTTGTTACAATGTATATGTTTTCATACCAACCCGTCAACATTATTAATGGTTAATGGGCTGACAATATATTCGTCTACATCTATATCACTATTATCGTCCTTAATGTAATGCACTTGTTGCTGATTTTTATAAATTCCCGCAAAAAGTTGGTTTTTTACACACTTTTTGCCATCCGTTGGACACTTGCCATGCTTGTACTGCAACCTACAGCGATTGCAGTTCCTTTCCAGTCAGAAATAGTTTCTCGAAAAAACGTCGTTTCGACGTTTTTTACGTCGTTACGATGGAAAAATTGTTGATTTGAAACTCGCATCGAAATTTCAATATTTTCGAATGATAAAAAAATTACCTATGTAAGAGAGTGCAATGAGAGTTTGATAATATTAATATATTGAATACATTTATTCAATATTGGTATAAATTTGGTATAAATTTGTGATACATAATTTTGTATTTTGAATATTTTCATTCAAAGATCGAATCGACATTTTTTTCGATTTCATTTCGAATTGCAATATCGTTCTAATCATAAAAATTTTCTCAAAATTTTTCAGAATTTATAAATAATTTTATAAAATTGTGAAATTTTTTTATACGAATCGGAACATTTTTTACAACTGTCGACAAAGTCTACATCTTTTTTTTTTAGTAATTTTTTGTATCTTATTTTATTATTCTATTCCTGCTGAATAACATTACTTTTATTTATACTTTGTAGTTTAATATAATCTTATTATGTGACTTTTGTATTAAGGAATTTCAGAGAATAATGTCTCTTACCATAAATGTTGACAACCTATTAGCTGTCTCCATAAATGAGCATGAAATCAAGAAAAAATATCATCGACTCTATCAAAGTCTAGATTAATTCTAGCTCGAATCGATATCGAAATGATCTCGATTTTAAATTAATAAAATTTAAATATTGGTCTATCATACAAGTTTCTAATATCATTTGGAAGTATAAAAATACTACTAGTGTCACTGCTACTGCAATAGTATTACTACTGCTACGGCAATAATGTCAATGCTGAGCCAGTAGTGTTACTACTGTAGTATTAGGTGTGGGAAAAAGTTCGTGGTGTTTTTTTGATGCCATCTAATGGGAAATATATGACGACATATGATGCATAGAACTACTTCTATGTTACTTCTAGTAATTGTAATATTTGGTATAAAAAATTTATTAAAGTAAAAATACACACATATATATATAT
>NW_017259403.1:925577-932358 GCF_001594045.1 Atta colombica
AATAATATTTTACAATATTATTAAAAACAAGTTATTATATATCATAAGTATCATCATTTGTACATTACTACTATATTTAACATTAATTTTTTTTATGTGTTCC
Source organism: Atta colombica (assembly GCF_001594045.1). Taxonomy (NCBI): domain Eukaryota; kingdom Metazoa; phylum Arthropoda; class Insecta; order Hymenoptera; family Formicidae; genus Atta; species Atta colombica. The sequence continues at coordinate 925,681 of NW_017259403.1, forward strand.
GTTTCTTTCACAACAGATATGTTCAACGCTGTACAACTATACATTCATTAGTATTATAGGTATTCATGATTCTTCTGAAGGAGCAGTTCCCGTATGATTACAGAAATGAAGCATGGTAAGTGGAAATTCGGATTCGAATGGGTGACCGCGCATGGGTACATCATAAAATTAGTTCTCTAATTCATAAAATAAATTTTTTTTTATTATAATTTTGCCGTGTATCCTCTGAAATATGATGCTAATCAATAATACTTATTTTCACAATAAAATTTCAATGAAATTTTAATGAAATTTTTTCCATCACTATTATGCTATTAGTGACATTACTTGTCGAATTTATTTATTGCATTAGTAACACTAGTAGTATATTTTTATGCTGACTAGATCAATTCAAGATTTTATTTCCAACTCGAAAATTAATCGAAATTAGAACCAAGAATTCATCGAAATCAATAGAAATTTCGAAAACTTTCGACTTTTATTTTCGACATCGAAACGATGTCTTTTTTTTCGAGAAATTATTTCTGACTGAAATTATTTCTCACTGCTTACTTGGTTCTTCCTTCGGTGATCTTGTTCTGCTGTTTTTCAATTCTGTTTTCAGTCTGTTTTTTTTCTTCTTAATCTTGTCTAATTCCAGGTTTAGATTTTATCTGGCAGCTTTTTTATGTGTTACTCCATGTATTCAATTGCTCTGCAGATATCTATCGCTTTTGTTAGTGTGAGATCTGGTCTCTCTTTTAATAATCTGTTCTGTACTTTTACTATTGAGGTCGCTGACAATTCTGTCTTTTATTAAACAATCCTATATCGTCTTGAATTCGCACAATGCTGTTAATTTTAGATTCACGAGGGACGCGTCAAACGTTTCGTTCTTCGCAATTGATTTCGTGAATTGAATTTTTGTGTTTCCACACTACGTTGTTTCTCGGTAAGAAGTATGCTTCCAGTTTTGTCATTAGTATCGTGCAACTCTTTTTCTCGGCCTTTATGAAAATTTCTACTATCGCACACTTCTTCTTCAATGCAATATAACAGGAATGCTGCTTTGGCTTCTTCTATTTGTTCCGAGACTCCTGATGCCATTACATACATCTGGAATGATCTCTTAAATTTCCAATTCAACGCCATATCGCCTACCATCGACATCTTGGATGACTGCACAAGATGGATGAGAGCGGTGAAACATTGAACCATAGTCATTCTGATCATGGATTTCTAATACGAGCTAATTTTTTTTCAACTCACTTCGTATTTCGTCTTTCGTCTTTCTTTCCGTCTTTTTACGACTACGTCATGTTATGTTGATTAACAACACTAGAATCCATTAATGATAACTTTATTACTAAATTATGTTACAAAGAGAGCGTACTTATTGACGTAGTTGACATAGAGAGCGTAGACTAAAGGACTATCTAGACACGTTAGTAACCATTTCTTGGTGGCCTAGATGTCACGTTCTCATGTAACATAAGAGGCTATGTGTAATTAAGGAATAGGAATAAACTAGGAACAGAAACAGAGAATAAGAATTTCAACCTATCAGAAACTGTATATATTTCATAATGAAATTCTTATTCTCCATTCCTGTTTCTATTCTATTGTGTGTAGCTCCTAACATAATGAAAATTTCATCTCTTTCATTTATCAAGATTAACGTTAAATATGAATGAAATGATTCAATATGTTTATATCCTTGCTTATATGTATTATATTCTTGCTAGAAAACGTCTAACTCGTCAATTGTACATATATGTAGATACATATATCTGAGAATCTTGCCAACGAATATCAACGTAATTATTTTCGAAAAGTCAATTATTTCAAATTATATAATATAAAAAAGATCGATTTTGTTCATTTGAAGTGAGTCTATTTAATATATAAAAAAATAAAGGTAATGCTGTAGAAAAATCTTTGCGCATTTTGTCATATTATATTTTGCATACTTTGATATAATTAAAATATAAAATGTCTAAGTATTAACTTTAATATTGTATTTTTATACACAAAATAATGAGATAAATCAATTGATATAAATAAATAATTCAAGTAAAGGCTCTAATGAGTATATCAAAACGTTAAGGTAATTCTTTAGTAAATCGAGTTATTATAGGAATGCCTAATTTTTTTATATAATGAAGTTGAAGTATCGAAATTGAAATATGCAAAATTTTACGATTAATGATGAAATAAGAGAGAAAAAAAATATACTTATATATATAATAAAATGTACTTAAAAATATAATCTTTCACATATAATTTTATGACAGATAAGGCTTGCAGACATTTCTTTGACTAACTGCACAAATCTTATCGTAAACTTTTCCTAAAAACAAGATTATAATAGTTTAAAAAATTACGATTTTAATGATCAAAAAAATAATAAATCAACGGCCATTCTGGAGAGATATTTACGTATACATAAATTTATATATAAATTTAACTTCAAAAAATAAATATAATTTCATCTTGTTTTCGTTCGATAAAAATGAAGCTTTTACTGCATATATTATCGTTTGTTCCATACTATTTAATTAAGATATATACGCAGTTTTAATATTTTATCCAAGTTATGCAGATATTTGTAATTGTGGGTGAGTCCTCTTGAGGCATTTCGAATTTTCAGCACTTTACTAAAGGAGAAGCATTTGAAAGCCACAACAAGTTCTAATTGTAATAATATATACTTCTATATATATATAGATTCTAATTCGGATTTTTTTAATATAAACTTAATATTCACATAAAATAATAATAATCATAAACGTCATTACGAATATCAACAATCATCAAGAATATCGATATAAAAAAGTTAATATGATCAAAAGTTTTAATTTAGTTGACTAGTTCTTATCACATCTTGTTCATGGTTGTTTATTAGATTCCTATAAATTAAATAACACACTCCAACAATATAGACGCTGTCACTAAAAGTTAATTGTAACAAAATGTGCACTTATATGAACGAGATTGATAATAGTATCTGCGTATACATCAAATTGTCAGGTTTACTGTATGCAGCTACAAGTGTCAGCAGCACATACAGTGATCACAGTTAGCCCAGCGTACAAGTGTCTGCAGAACAAAGCATGGTGTCTGTCAACTTTCTCGCAAGTGCTTTGCGCCGAAAGAGTTTCTCGCGAGCGCCCCGCGAAACCCCCCTCTCCCCCTCGATTCAGCCCCTAGGGGGCCGCGAACATACACCCGCGTTTAAGATTCATCCGACGGAGAGATATAATTCCGCCGTGGCGAATTGCTCAAGGCGATTCCTAGAGAGAGATACAAGAAGTTGTATCCATATTTTTGTGAAGCTGACTCAGCATGTCTGGTTACTAACATAGCATCGCAGAGCACCAGCGGAGGCGCAGCACCGCAGCAATCCAGCGGAGGCGTTCCGGCATCAGCCTAGCAATCCAATAGAGGCACGATACTATCGGCCACCGGAGAAGCGATACCGTTTTGCAAACGTGCGTTTCGCCAAACGTCTCACAACCAATCTGAATAACAACAACTGCCAGGGCCTCAATGAACCAAGGCTATCATGTCGTGAGCAATTAATACATTAGTTAACCTTACACAAACGATCAGGGCCACCATAAGCCAACACACACCTGTAAATAATTGTAAATATATAAATATATAAATTAATCGGATACATCAAGAGTCATAATTTCCTGGTGACACTTCACCTTCTGCGTGCAAAATCTCCTAAGTGTTCCGCGACTCGGGCAGTTGAGGCCGAAAACGATGGCCTGACTGCGATACCACGACAACTATTCTACACGATAACATGATTTTACTGTATATTACAATAGACTGATTTAATAGAAATATTAATTATTAATGATATTAAAAATAAGGATAATAATACAAAAATAAGGATAAATTAAAACTTACATGAAAACACTGATATCTAGTAATATATGTTAACAGTGAGAACATTGTAATAAGTTAAAATAATTGCGGATATATAAATCAAATCGATAAAATACAAAACAAAGAGAGAAGTGTCATAAATCCGCGAAAATATATTAGTTCTAGATGAAGTATCAGTTTGCAAATTCAGTCTATGTTGCTGTTTTTTTTTTTATATGTATCATCCCTGATCAGTCTTTTTGATAAAACTTTTTCTTCATCGCAAATTTTTATGTTATCTCAATCAAAACCGTTTTCCAACATTTGTTCCGTGATAACAGAATATTGAGTTGTGTCCCGATTGACATGATTTCTATACTTTTTAACACGTATTTAGACATCGACTAGTCTGATCAATATATAAGGCGCCACAGTCTACAATCAATTCCGTATGCTATATCGGATCCAGATAATGTAGGAAGAGTATCTTTTTGCACTTTTATGAACTTGCTAATTCTATTAATCCCCTTATATGCCATACTTATTAACGAAACTTTAAAAATCTTTTAAAAAAAATTTGATACAACAAAAAAGGGGAACATTGACGATCATAACCTTGACATATGTTGTCAAGGTTATGACAACATATGTCATCATGACCCTAAGCAATCTCTAATAAGTTTTAGTCGTTGCTTGTTGTTAAAATTTATTAAAAAGTTATTAATAAAAAAAGTTTGAAAAAAATAATGTTTTATTTCTTACGGATGTACACGTACGGACTTACACGTGAAGCAACTCCCATCTCACTTCCTCTGTTTGGGGGTGCAGGTAGGATGAGAGTCGCTTCGCGTAAAAGTCCCTCAAGCAAGAGAAGGTGAAGTGAGAGTCACTCTTCATGTAGAAGTCATACTTCTATGATTTGTTTATCTATCGTAATACATACTATTTTTATACAAAACATACTTACAGCTATTCTTTATTTATCTTCTGAGAACTATTTCTTTTAAGATATGAGGTTGCTCTATGCTTTATGTAAACGTTACATGCCGGCCTCATGTATCTGCATTTTCTGTGGAATTTGCAGCAACTTGCCTTTAGATGCGATTTCAAATATTAAAGCTATCATATCTAAGTCACGCGTGGCGATTCCTGATGCTCTTACTGCTGTGTCTACTACGGTCCTCCTCAGCTGTAAAACAATGTGATGGTGCTAATTGATAGATCGACCGTCTATTTCTTGATATTGACTGTCGCTATGCTAAACTGGAAAACTCTGTAGCTTCAAGCGCAATCGATGTCGTCTGATCAGCATGTCTTAATGATATTGTTGCTCGTTTAAATAAATGTGAACGCATAAATAAACAATATAACATATCATAGGACCGTACATGTGTGATAACACAACTACAGAAATCAAAGCCTTAAACGATCTACCTGGATCTTAATGTATGATTCTTGTGAATTTATATACTACGTATGTTGTCCCTAAAACGTGCGTCGAAATGATTTTTTCGTCTTGAAACGCTACTACTTGAAATTCTACTAAATTACCACAGTAATATCACGAGTTAAATTGATTAGAAATTTGACAAATTTTTGATGCTTATTCGCATCTTCGAAACGATCTTAATAATGTTGAATGACATAATTAAAATCTGTAAATAATTCTTATTGCAAAAAATTTATACCTTTATATATTATTACCTCGGTCGAGAGTCGAACCCGGATCTCTTGCATTCGTTTCTAGAGACTACGTAGTATATAAATTCACACAAGAAGAATAAACATTAAGATCCAGCTAGACCGTTTAAGGCTTTGATTTCTGTAGTTTATCATATACATATACGGTCCATAACATAATAACATTATTTATTTATGTCACCTGAAGAGACATTTCTTCATGTGCCAATTATTACGAAGACTATTACTAAGGCCTCGATCTAGCGATCAGCGAATTCAATTGAACATCATTCAATTGAGAATTGAATTAAATTTAATTGAAATTTAATTGACTATTGAATCATCAATCGATGAGCGTGCACTATGATGTAAACCGTATTTATATACAATGTCCAATTCGCGTAGAACTTCGCAAATTTTGTAAAAAAGTTAAGATTTGATCTTCATTTATGTTTGTATAACTCCGTAAAACATCAGAAAAATCGTATTTTAAAGTACTGATTTGAAAAATAGAGATTGAAAGCTGTAAAATGCTTTTTGATGAAATTATTCTATCTCAAAATTTATCTATTTTTGCAGGATGTATGATCCTTTAATTTTGTTGAGTAATGTAGATACAAATGCATATATGTATATAAAGTATACATATACAGAGTGTCTGGAAATAATCGCCAATATTTCATGAGCAGATAGAGCGGACTAAACTGAAAAGTCCTCTACTATTTTGTAAGTTTCCTCAATAATTAACGAGATATTATATTCTTAAAGATAGTCGAATACGCGCCCGCTCGGCCTACTACTGCGAAATGTACATGCCTACTGATGACTTGGCGTACAGGCCGTGGGTGTTGGCTGGCAAGCGCCTCGCGCCACATCGCCGCAAGCCTCCATAGTTCGGATGGCGCACTTGCTAGGCTATCCCCACTCCCTACAGTTCGCGCGCCAAGCGATCAGTAGACATATACATTTAGCTTACCAGTAGTAAGCCGGGCGGGCGCGTATATTCGACTATTTTTAAAGATTAATATCTCGTTAATTATTGGGGAACTTACAAAATGATAGAGGACTTTTCGACTCAGTTTAGTCCGCTCTACCTGCCAATGAAATATTTGGCGATTATTTCCAGACATCCTGTATAAT
>NW_017259403.1:932458-935449 GCF_001594045.1 Atta colombica
CCCTATCTGCCAAATTTTAAAGAGATACGATCGATGATTTGTTTACAAATCTCTTTTCGCATTCTTTGGTCTGTGCTTTTTATTTTCGTACTATAACATCAACACACTTGTCATAATCATAGTCGCAATATATGTTAAGAAGTGCAAGCGAAAGAATGCGATCATTGTGCCAAGTGCTCCTACCCAGTGAGAAATAATATCAATGTTGATTCGATATCGATTTCATTGTCACTTCTCATTGGGTTAATATCTTTTAGATAATATCTAAAGTACCAAAAATGTTAATGCAAAGCAACGTAATACAAATATATAAGTACATTTCTCATTAATTTTTTAGTTTGTTCTCAATCCGGAAATAGTTATTTGGGGTATTTTTTACAACAAAAAAATAGCTATTCTTTAATAATACTTTCAATAATAGATATACATGTACACAGATATACAATATATATGAGTAACTATAATAATATTAATATTTATTTTAATACTTTTATGTTTTATGGTTTTATGTTTTATGTTTTTTATTAGCAATGAACAGAGTAATAGAAGTCATAAAAGAGCTATTAACCAAACAATTACACAAACGTAAATCGATTTACGGACAGAATGCAATAAAACTCCTTATTTAGTAAATAAGGTAGTGGTAAATTTTTTGAAATAGATTTCGTATAACCATTTAAAGATCCTCAATGTATGCTACATATACATACGTTCATTGTATATAGTATATTAAAGAAAATTTAAAAATTTCTTCAAATTATGTATCGTATTTGAAGATACATTTTTCTAATCTTTTTGCACTTTGAAATACAATATATATTGTAAAACTTGAGACAGTACAGGTAATTTAAAACAGCATGTACTTTTGTTAAATTCAATCGTGGTATCTATCTATGAATCTTTAAAAAGAAAGTTTAAATTTAAAATTTTCTTTAATAGCTCATGAATGGATACTATGATTGAATTTAACAAAGTACATGCTGTTCCAAGTTACTTGCACTGCCTCAAGTCCCTTATATTTGCGTTAATTAATTGATTTTGTACTGTCTCATATTTTTACAGAGAAAATATCCTCATATATATTCGAAATATAATTATTATAAAAATGCTAAGCAATAGAGAATAGAAAAACATATAAAAATATATACTGTAAAAATATATACCATAGATGTAGTGTAGTGATACTTAGTGATATTTAGTCCTTAACATTAGTGTAGTGTTTACTTTAATATTTTACTTTGGATTATTTTTGGATTACATCTCTGGATTACTTTTCTAAATTATTTCTCCCAGCATTATGTTGCTGTTATCGGTGAGTGTTTCAGTTATTTTTTATTTTTAGTACTAATAGATTGTAAATAACGCTTTTAAACAATTAGTGCACATCGTTTTTCGTCCCTTTTTTTGATCGTCCAATTTATGTCAGAATTTTTCTCGATTATTGTATAGGGACCTATCCATGGAGATTATAATTTTCGTAATATTCCCCGTCGTACTTTTTCGTCGAATAAGAATTCTTCATCTTTTATTTTAAATTTTACTTTTGACTTTCAATCTTTATACTCTTTTGCTTTTTCCTCTTTTAACTGTTCTTTCATGATCTGATTTGATGCGCGTATTTTTTCTTTTAACTCCGCGTAATTATCATAATTATAAGATAATTAAATGGGCTTAACCAGACTATGGACAATGTAGTCTTACTGTCCACATTAATTCAAAAGACATATACCTTGTCGCGATGTGAGGAGTATTGTACATGAAAATAGCGTAAGGTATAGCATAAGGTATCTACTATCCCAATCATTTGATTCACGTTTACGAAATGTCTAAGATATGCAGCTAAAGTCCTATGAGATCGATTCTAACACTACTTTGAGGATGATAAGCGATTGTCTTGCTAATCTTCAATTTGCATATTTTTAAATATTTCGTTTAAAAAATTAGTATCTTGATCTGTAAATACCTTTTCCGAAATTCCGTATTCCAATATTATTTTCGTCGTGAATTCCTTCGCAATAGTTATGGCTTCTTGATTTGGTATCGGTATCATCTTGCTAAATTTAATGAAACTATCTTGAAATGTTAGTATATATTTGTTACCTGTCTCTGTGATGGTCAGTGATCCCACTATGTCTAGAATATACCTGATCAGGGTAAGGTCTTTGAGATGTCGTCGCAGAGTCGAGTGAGCGATCGCTTTATCCACAAGGCCCGGCTAGATGTTCTTTCTCTCAACGGCGGTGACGTTGAGACAATGACAAGCGCTGAGGTATCGGAGATCTCATGTGTTCTGCGGTATCCATTTCGCCGCAATATTGCTGAGGCACAATATTGTCTTGCACCGCCTCTGGAAAGCCATCCGCCTCCAGAAGTAGTGCGAGTTAATCCGCTCCATCAGCGGATGGAGGACGTCGGCGACAAATTGGGGGCGCTATGACCTGATCTCGTGATCAGGCACGAACCTTCCAAAAGTGTCGTCTGCGACGTCACGATGCCATTCGAGAACCGCTGGACCGCTTTCGAGAACGCCAGGGCGAGGAAAATCGCCAAATACTCGCCTCTGGTAGAGGAGCTACAGCGGCGAGAGTATCGTTTCGTCATAACGGCTTTCGTCGGCGCTCTCGGTTCGTAGGAATGAAGCGATATTGAGACTGCTACGGGTTGGCAATCAGTATGCAGCTATGATGCGACTCGTCTCGGATACGCTGGTCACGAGATATAGCATGTGTCTGGCATCCGCCAGTATCTTGCTCCTTCCTGTCTCTCTGGGGATCTTCTCGCGACACCACTCAGCCAGTTCGCCGAACTGGCTCGCCAAGGAAAGAGCTACACAGGATGCGGCGCGTCGCGGTTCGTATGGTGTCGCGTAATTATTCTGTGTTTCATCTTGGTCTCCCCAACCGAGCAGGAGAGAGTGGTCTAATATCCAACTATGCTATATTTTTTGTTTACCTGTGATCCGAGCTATTGGTTCTTGTGATATATATATAT
>NW_017259403.1:935549-943072 GCF_001594045.1 Atta colombica
GTGACTTTGGACGGAACCCTTTCTGCTGGTTTTTAATTAATTAATTTATTTATTTATGAATATTCTGCATATTTTTATATCTTCTTATTGCTCTTAGCTAGACTATTTTAACTCTTTTCTTTTTCTATTTCTGTTTCTCTTCCTCTTTTTTATTCTTTCTAAGAACTTTTTGTACTCTTCTCTTTTTATCCTTTTAACCTTTTATATTTTATTTATTTCTTTTCTGTTTGTGGGGCCCTGACTGTCCGAATGTAAATGCCGCGTTAAATCATTTTGTTTCTTATACGAGTATGAATGTACGCGAAGTCAATTTTATTTTATTTATAGAGTATTGCCGCTCCTCTAGGACTTTTATTCCTTGATGACACATCTGTGATATCCCGGAAGAGCACAACTACTGATAACATATCTCCCCAGCTTGCGTGAATATTTCTGTGATATTTTGCGTAGACTGAGGGATTTGTCTCTGAACCTCTTAGTTCTACTGCGGGGGCGGCCTTTGTCCCCCGCAATAAATATATATATTTCTTGTGCGCGGTCTAGCCGCTTATCTATTACCCGAGAGAGGAAATGTCCCTCTGGGGAAGATATTTGAAAATAAAAGTGAGCTAATATATTTGTTACTTATCTCTGTGACGGTCAGTGGTCCCATTACCATATATCTAGAGTACACTTCTCAAACGGTTTCTTGGGAGTGTCAGAGATAATCAAAGGTACTTGTATGTATCGTGAAGATTTATTTCTTTGACACTGTTCGCATTTTTTTATATAGTTTTTTACATCAGTTATTCCTGGCTACGTATATTTCAGTTGCATATGTTTGAGAGTTGTTTCAATCCCTCTTAAGGTGTCATGATACTCATACAAAATTTGCTCCTTTTCGTCTTCATTGTATCATCTCGTCTTCCTTGATTTGTTATCTTCTCTTTCCATGGTGTGCATCTTCATTGCGTCTGTCTATGTGACATACATATTTGCTTAAAGCGTCTGCATTTGCATTTGATTTTCCCGACTTATGTACTATCATAATCGTATTCTTCGAGCTTTGTAAGTAAATCTTTCTTATTACGTTTGTGCGTGCGTACGTGTATGCGTGCATGTGTGTGTGTGTGTGTGTGTGTGTGTGCGCGCGCGCGCACGCGCGGGCGTATGTGTGTATGTATCACGCTTATAATTTTAGTTTTTCGCCCGTTCTCAGAATTATTTGGAATGAAAGACATGGACGTGATAGGCGTTTCATTCCTTTGAGATTGATTTTCGTGAGTCCCCTTACTTCTTACGTTTGAGATGTACAAAAAAAATAAAGAGAAGAGAAAAAAGAATTGTCTATCTTGTGTTGTTATTGTATTTCAGTACACGATATATTTTTGTACAGTGCTTCACACGCAGAAACAAACATTCGATTCGTGATAATCAAGCATCTCGCATGTGAGAGGTAAGGGAACTCACATTTCAAACGATACGCGTGAGAGAAGTAAAAATCTAACAATCTAAATATATGATTATAAAAGATTACTTTTATTTTTATGCTACTTTTTGCTATATAAAATTGCGTGCGCGGGCGTATATATATGGGGGTGGAGGTGATAAGGATGAAATAAGGAGATTGAGGAGTGAGAGTGAGAATGGTGAGAATAGATGGACATATTTTGTTATTTAAAATCTTTTTATTTATTAGAAACTTGATTTCGAAACATTAATAAAATAAAACAGCTATAACAAAAAACTGATCATTTTCAATCTTTGTACCTATGAATATTTTTGATCAAGAATTATAACATACTAAAGTTTCAGCCAATTTCACCGAGGACGAAAATCCTATAATTTTGTGCGAGGTCCTTTGAAGAAGCATTTTCTTCTCTTCATTATTCAAATGTTCTGTTCGTAAAAAATTTTTTATTAAGTCTTCACGAAAAGTTTGATTCTCAGAGAAATTATTTGATTGTATTTTATTTATAGTTTCGTATTCTGTATCCGATTCTAATTCGTCTATGGTTATCTGCGACGTTAGTATTTTTAATTCAGTCTCTGTAGTGTTCAGAATAGTTATAGGACATATATGTAATCTTGAGCTACTAGGCAACTTCCTATGAAAATTCCTGATGCCGTTTCTTCTACTTTCGTTACTTTCTACAATCTTATTTTTGTCGGCGGTACATTGTACGATAGTTTTGCTTCGCGGTTTCAGCTTAATTCGAATATATGGTTGCAGTTGAAATTGTGCTCTGTCAATTGATACGTGTCGTGTGTCGTAATTCGATACGACCTTGTATCTCCGAATGAAATCCTAAGATTCCATTATACTCCGTAAATGTATCTCGTACTACATATACTGGTGCTCAATTTCTCCGTCATATAGTTTGTTCATAAGAATCGCCTTTCCGATTGTAGACATTGCCCCGTGACGCCTGTGATTTTTACTTTTCCATCAGCGAATTTGATTTTGGCTTTTAATATTTTTAATTTAATTAGAGAGATAGTTCCAGTATCAAACAAGAAGCTTATTTTAATTCTTTCTTTCTACTGGTAATGTAATTAAGTCCAGCCCAGTATCCCATAATGCACGTCGAACGTGTGTAACCCGATAATCTGCTGCAATGCGCTTTTTCTACGAGCTCGCGTCTTGATCGTCTTCCTCGCTATTTTATGTTCTGAATTTTTTATCGCTTTATATTTTGTCCATTATTTTTCGGATAATGTTTTTTATTCGTTTCACGCCATGATTTATTCTTGTTTTTAGATCGTCCGTTTAATCAATATTCTTTGCGCGTATGTTCGACTTTTTTGCAGTAGTTATCTACTGTATTAACCGGTGATCGTCCTTTGGCTCGCGGGAGAGAGAATCTATTGGCGTATCGGCTCGTTTCTACAGTTGCGTCATCCTAGACCCTTTTTCCGTATTTTTGATAAGTGATGCCCGCGGTGATGCCACACCAAAAGGTTTGGATGTCGTGGATTATTATTATTAAATTTGTTTTCAAATTTGTTATCAAATTTTTCGGTTGTTTTATTGTTGTTTCGCATTCGACTCTTTTCCCTCTGCGCTCACACCCATGATTGCTTCCTGCAAGTTTGTATAACGTTATGCGTACTAATAATTTTATCTCGTTTAGATCGATTTGAAAGTTGTATAATGCTTGTTCTTTTATGTTTTCTAAAATGACTCGTTGCTGTTCTGGAAAGTGATCTTTTTCTTCTTCCATGAACTCGTATAATTCTATGGCGAGATGTTTGACTCAAAGTCCGAAATTTTGCGCACTTTCCGACGGCTTTTTTTTGCTTCAGCGAATTAAATTTGAACTGCAAATGAGCTATTTTTTTGCTCAAATATTCGCTTTCTAATTCTCGTTTTAATTGCTCATAGCTTATTATCTCACATGAGTATCCATCATTCTTTCCTCTAAATTTAATGGCTTCTAATAAAGTTGTTTCGTCGGCCGAGTGTATATTCTTCATTGCGTATGTACTGGCATTTAAAAATTCTCGCATGCGATTTCTGAAAGACCCTCGATCTCAGTGATCATGTTCCGCGCTTCTTTTAATAAAAAACTGAAATGCCAGGTTGATGCCTAATATCTCGTGTGGTCTGTACATTAGATCTAAAGCTGGATCGTGGGAAGAAAGTAACCCGATTTTGCTCGGTGTGTATACTGTGCCTATTTCTGTTCTGTTGCGCAATCTGCACGCATAATTCTCTTATTTCTCTTAATAGTTTTTGCATGGCCGTAGCTTCTCCAGTTAACAGTTCTACAGTTTCTGGTCTGATGAACCTTATCTCACGGCGAACTCCGGGCCGCTTGCAGCACGATTACTAGATTATGAAAAGAGCATAGATGGACATGAATCTAACACATGCACAAATGTATACGGATATGGATTTATCGTGGCATATATACCTTCTTATGTTCTCTTCATACTAGTAATCGTGCTGCAAGCGGCCCGGAATTCGTATCACTGTTTCACGGTTGTCTCTTGAATGTAATATCTGGATTTTTTCCACAATAGTGCCCAATACAGCGTTTATTGGAGAATTATCCATGTTTGTTTCAAGGAGACTGTCGTTTAAGTCAAAGATGAAAGTTCGTATTATTGTCTCGTTCGTGTTGTCGGTTGAAAGTCGCTGTCCGAGTAATCTAATGCCTTATTCACGTTTGTTATAATGTTATGTAACACGTTTTCTTAACGACGAAGCTGAATCATAATTTGCTGAATCATAATTTTCTATTTATTCGTATATTCCTATTGTCGTATTCGCTTTACGCAGTAGATTTAGTATTTGACATTTTCTTACGCGGTTTTTTATTATTCGCGATTCTGGATTGATTTACCTGTTTTACTATTCTTCGCACATTTAAATGATTTATTTATGTTATTCGCTCGCAGAATACAATTTTTTTGACTTACATTACGATGCGTAATCTCATGTTGTCAGCTTTCGATAGCTACGGACTGTGTCGGTGAGCGATGCGGCGTTGTGTAGGTGTCCGTTGTCGACTCGTGACGTCGTAGTCTCGTTGATGAGTGATGCGGCGTTGTTCCTTCGGCTTGTCTACTCTATTTAGGATGTCAGCGGGACAATAACTAATATGCATTATTAGTCAACTGTGCTGGCTGTATGACGTTCTTACTTTCTGGTTATCGTCTGTCCGTCTGATTTTATCAAGGTATAGACTTGAGACAGTATATAACGTCTCTCTTTTTTTGTTTGTCGTATTTATTTTTGCGTATTGTGTGCGTATTTTACCATGCTTCTCTTATATGAATATTCTTGTTTATTTCACGAAGCATATGCAATTTTCAGTGTTAGCTTGTATGACTTACTCTTTTATTGGTCTAGTGTCTAGATCCTTGGAGTAATATGTATCTCAATAAGCTTGGTTATTGGCTGGTTTTCCTCCGTGTTAGGCAATTCTTACGGATTGTCCTCTGCTGTTTCAAACCTTTTTGATTGACTTTGTTATGATAAGACCATCTGTTTATCCCTTTTTCTTTGGCAAATTCATCGTTATCATCAATTTGGTTATACCCTTAGGTGAAGGATACGAATAGGCGTTTCGCCAAGGACCAGGCTATAAAGATAAGCCAGCAAATACACAAAACCAACATTTTAATAATTAATTACTTCTTACAATGTCATAAATTTGTACACTTTATTAGCTTATGGATTTAGATTACAAGATTGTTATCACTTAACTTGCACTAAATAATTACATTAATAATTTACGCGTCGTTCGATTCGATTTATATGTTCGTGTTTGGCATTGACTTTATAATTCGGTCGACTTATGATTTAATACGCGTGAGCTGTTAACATACGGGCGTAGTCTCGGATAATAGCTGATAATAAGATTCTGCCAGTATTACGCCGGCGTTCGTTAATATATGAAAATGCAATCAATCATTTTCAGGTTAACTGTGAAATGGCTGAATTGCCTAATTATTGATTGCTAAATGATTGAATTACTTCATTTCTATCATATTGGTAGCTATCGCTATAACAGCAGGCTTAATTAATAGATTTAACAACTTCTTTGAAATTGATGAGCCTAGCTTGTTGCAATTACACATCTAATTCGAAAACCGATGATTAGTTTGCCTCAGTGATGATAAGATATTAAAAGTACTGCAATTGATCAACGCGGCATTTAGTAACTTCGAAAATGATAATAATGCTAAAGAACCACAGAAATGCTGGAAGAACCAATCGAACAAGATGATTTTGTTCATTTTAGCGAAAGTTTTACTCAGGCCAATAGAAGACTTGTCAAGGCGAGAAATCTTTAGAAATTTGGTGATTTCTGAAGGCGAATCCTAATAGAACTTATAGATGTGTTACATCAATTTCTATAGATGAAACAATTGTTTATTAAGTTCAATATGTATATATCTTCATCAGCACCAGTTAAGAGGTTATTTTCATATGCGATTATGATGAATATCGCTAAATGTAATAGATTATTGAATAATTTTTTCAAAAATGAATGTTTTTAACTGCAAATATGAAGAAAAGATATGTACAGATAGTAGAA
This sequence comes from Atta colombica, assembly GCF_001594045.1. Taxonomy (NCBI): domain Eukaryota; kingdom Metazoa; phylum Arthropoda; class Insecta; order Hymenoptera; family Formicidae; genus Atta; species Atta colombica. The sequence goes on from NW_017259403.1 coordinate 941,579, forward strand.
TAGAGCAAAAAAAAGTGAAAGTCGTCCGATCGGAACGTAGGGAGTTTTACATAAAAGGATTCGGGTCAAGGACCAAAAACACTTTTTGACATTTTTTTATATGGCAATGTGTAGCTCTTTGTCCAGTTCTAACCAGTCTAATCAATCAGAAACCAAAAAAATTTTAAATAGAAACTTGTATAAAGATTTTCACGTCTTGGTTGGGTAGGGTGTGGAAGAAATTTGAAGCGCGGCCACCTTCACGAGGTGAATCGCTTAAAAAACTGATTAATAGGATGAAGAGCTGCACATTGCCACATGAAAAAACATCAAAAAGTGCAATTTTTGATTCTTAATTCGAAACTTATGTAAAATGGAGTGATGCAAAAATGATTTTTTATGATGTTTTTGTTATAAAAGATTATGGAATAACACATATAAATGATGTTCATCGTAAAAATAGTCCTTATTAAAATTTTCATATTTTCGGACTTTTTGATCTAAATCCGAAACTTCAACCGCGTTGCGGAGGCAAAAAATATTATCCGATCGGACTGAAATTTTGATTCTTTCTTATTGATGTCAATGCACAACTTTTGAGATCCCTTAAGTTCCGAACAAATGACTTTCACTTTTTTCACTCCATCCTAATAGATACACAAATTTTGATAAGAAAAATAAAAATGTGCGATATTTGAATTCAATTTCTTCTATTTTCTTGATTCTTACCAATATTATATGATTCTTAAATCAGTATTAGGGAACATCATTTACAATATATTGAGTCAAAATGTAAAGAACAAATATCAATAAAAATAAGTTTAAAATATACTAATTGTTTACTATTACAGTATAAAAATTGTCATAATTCATAACGTGGATTCATGCAATCTTGTAATCATCATATTTTTTCGTTATTATAACAAAAGAAATCATTTGTCAATCGGAATAATTTTTAACCCTTTTTTTTTCATTAGAGTAAATAAATTATTTTTCATTAGTAAATGATCATTTATCTAGTTGTCCTAAATTCAATACAATCGTTTTCATCGTTAGATATGTCGATATAACCATCATTAAGTGATGATTCATCAGGATTCATAAGTTAATAATTATTTTCTCAATTTGATTTTGCATCGAAATCTGAGAATTTAGCTTCATCTCGAAAACTCTACATTGTCTCAATAATTTGGCCGTCGCATCAATATGTAATAGTATTATCATTTTCAAAACACATATTGTTAGAAGTTTATGCATAATAAAAATTGTAGATACATAATCTCCAAGATCCTGAAACATATATTCCGTATTATATATGTTTATATGTTTTATGTACAGTTAAGTGTTTAATACATGTATATCTACATTAGCATCAGTTGAGAAGTTGTATTTTCATATGCGACTATAATGAATATCGCTAAATTATTATCGATTATCGATTATCAGATGATTCCTTTGAAAAACGAATGTTTATAGCTGCAAATATGAAGACGAAATATATATATATATATATAT
>NW_017259403.1:943172-960833 GCF_001594045.1 Atta colombica
CTTCTATTTTTAGTATATAGCAACATTGCGATTCTTAAGCCAGTATTAGTTTATTTTGTTCAAATATTGATTTTATTCTTGATGAAATGATCACACTCACACACACACACACACACACACACATACACACATACAAGTACATTGTAAACAATTATTTAAATATGTATATAATTATTCTATTTATATTTCTATTTCCTATCTACTTGTCTATTTATTTTTGCATAATTTCTTATTTAATTTTTTTTTTTAATTTTTCATATATGAAGCTAATATTATAGGTAGAAATTATACAACAAAAGAGCAACTCTTAGATTTCAGAATAATATTGTATGAATGCTATGGTAGAAGATTGAAAGGGACAATCTAGAAGAAAGGGCTATATAAGAGCAAGGCCTCCGATGACTTGCTTACTACCCCTCCAATCTCCCACCACTCATAGTGTTCATGTTCGTCTAAAAACTAACAGCTTTGCAAGAGAGGCTATATAGAAATCTCTATCAGAAATGAATTTCTTTAATTATATGCTGAAATTACGACTAAATAATTACAGTATTCCTACCTTTGCCGTAATTAAGGTGTAAATGAATTGGTTCATCACTCCTGTCGATCCTTAAATAAATTCTACAATATCTTACTTCACAATTTTTAGATAGCCTCACAATTAACCTACGCTATAAAATGACCTATTCGTTGTGTAGTACATAAAGGAAGAAATTAGTGAGCAAATCACACTTAATCGCGCGTTTTCAAAATATAAAAATTGTTAGATTCTCACCGGGTCTGTGAGTGTACTAGAAAACTGGACGACAGTTTCCATATTGTATCTGAAAGGAAAACTTCAGTTTTTGGACATTTGCAATAACCAGCGAATCCAGCGAAGTGTCGATCTTACGCTTTACACGTAAAATTATATCATTTTCAACGCGTAAAATGTAATATCAGTAATCCGCATAGGTTGATTAAGATAAAAGGCAGATAAGGTTCTTTTACATCAAAACGCCAAAGTCGAAAGCATTTCCTATTTTTCCAACTCGTTCACATTATTCGCGCCCAATCTTTCAGTTTCCAGTAGCAGTACTACTACTTAAGCCAAATATTTTGAAAACTGTATGTGTAAAATTAGGTCATTAATAATCGTCGCTACTATTTTTTTCTCAATTTAATACAAACGCATATATTCTGGATAATTCAGTGACAATGATCTCATCTGTACAAGTAAGTCCTAGTCTTCTACAGGCTAAAGCAACAAATTTTTTCGATGAGGAAATTCACGAATGTTTATTTTAATATTAATCAATGCGGATTAGTATTGTCATTGTTGGTATGATGGAAGAAAACAAGAGACTTATTCTTTTTGACTAAACTTTTGCTTTTATCAGTTCATCTTTATTCCTTTTCTTTCTTTCTAAGATTTGTTCACATGCTCCAATATGCTCCTACTTCCTCCACGTGCTCGTTAGAATGGGTAGAAGCTATAGTAGAAACTATATTGAAACATGTTGGAATACGTGACGCAAACAAACCTCTAAAGAGAACTTCTAAAGGTATAGCAGAATGCACGTCATGACCTGACTCAAATACAAGTATTCAAACGCCAGCCAAATAAATGCTAGCATTCTATTGGATGAACAAATTAACTGCACATCTTTGAAATTGTTACATCTTGTCTTTTTCCACCATAGTGGTTGGTGAGTTTTTAATATAGACATTTTATCGTTGAAGTGAGAAGAAGATATGGTACGAGCATGATAGAATATGTTATGTGATACATAGTATTGTATGTACAGTACTAGTTTGTGTATGTACTGTGACATTTTGCGTCCGTCACAAAGAAAGATCTGACCGAACAGTGCAACTCCTGGGTCCTTCTACTTTTTAGAAGACAGACATATCTGCAAATTTTTATGGCGTTGTTTCGTCGATTTCGCGTTTGTTTTGTTTTATTCGTGCGTCCTGCAGATTTTCTGCATCGATTTATCATTCTTTCGAGCGTTATCATACAAATTTTGCAGGATAATTGGCGACCTTCTTACGATTTTATGAATTTTGCGTCATCTCACCGAACCATAGATGAAGAAAGAAGACGGCTGAGAATCGGAAGAGGAGTAATGGAAGATGGATCGGGGCGCCCAACATCCTACAGGACGGGTAGTGCGCAGATGATATCGCTCCGCATTTCGATATTTTTGAAACATGTTTCATCACCACATATTATAGACACATGGCGGGACCGCGAGAACAGCAGCCGGGGACACTCTACGCTCAAGTGTCGACACGACGGAGCTTGCGGAGCCCTCTCATGAAAGGCTGACGCTCAGGATCGAAAGCGGAGGCACCGATTACGGGAACGCCGATACCGAGATGTGAATCTCTTGCAAAATCGAGATCCGGATGGGCCTCCGAGGCGGCCGAAGGAAACGCCGCGACCCAGTCAAATTCCTGGATGACATGTCTCACATAGATGACATGTCTCGCGCAATTCGCGGAGTCAGGTGTATAAGCTTAAATCCGCTATTTGCTCATAGGTGGCATTAGTGAGCGTACAAAGCTATCCTGAGCACACTTTTTTTTATGTGTTTGACATCTGTCAACATTAACCAGTGCACATCATCTACAATTTCATACAACATACATTTTTTCTTTCGTAAATATGTCTAGTTTTTTGCTAAAAAAAAAGCATGTGCGAGAAGCTTTGCTTTTCTGTTTCAATTTGAAGAAATCGGCTGCCAAATCGCATCGAATGCTTGTGGAGGCGACAATGCTTATCGGAAACAACGTGCAGAGATTGGTTTCGTCGGTTCAATGATTTTGACCTGAGTAACAAGAAGCGTGAAAATCGGCCCAGGAAGGGCTGCTTTGAGGACTATCGATTGCAGGCTCTTTTGGACGAGGACGATACCCAATCGCAAAAAATGCTTGCCGAGCAATTGAATGTTTCTCAAGCAGTCATTTCCATGCGGCTATATGCCATGGGGAAGGTTCAAAAGATCGGAAAATTGGTGCCGCATGAACTAAACGATAGGCAGATGGAGCGATGTCAAAACACATACCAAATTCTGCTTGCCAGACAAAAAAGAAAGTCGTTCCTGCATCGGATTGTGACAGGCGATGAAAAATAGATCTATTTTCAGAATCCTAAACGCAAGAAATCTTGGGTTGATCCCGCCCAACCATCAACATCTTCCTCAAGACCAAATCGCTTCAGACGGAAGACGATGCTGGTGGGATCAGGAGAGTGTCATCTACTACGAGCTGTTAAAACCTGGTGAAACTGTTAATGCTCACCGCTACCACCAATAACTGATCAAATTACACCGTGCTCTGCGTGAAAAATGGCCGCATTATCGGAAAAGACATGACAAGCTTTCCTCCACGACAACGCACCATCGCACAACTTGGTCCAAAACTACTTGGAGACACTCAACTGGAAAATACTACCCCATCCCGCTTACCAGACCTGGCACCTTCTGATCACTTGTTTTCATCGATGGGCCACGCGCTCGCTGAGCGGCACTTCAATTCTTACGAAGACGTCCGAAAATGGCTTAATGAGTGGTTTGCCTCGAAAGATGAGGAATTTTTTTGGCGTGGTATACACAAATTGCCCGAAAGATGGGAAAAATGTATAGTTAGCGAGGGCAAGTACATTGAATAAATTTGTTTTTGCTTCCTAGGAAAAAAAAATGTGTTTTCTGATTAAAAAACAGCGAATTTAAGCTTATACATCCTACAATGCCTTGCACCAATTAGACGCGATAAGATATCCTTGTGATGATAGTGATCACTGCGTGCTCCCAGGAGGATCAATGTCCACTTGTGTTATGGCGAGCGAGCGAGTAATACAGAGAAAGGACGCAGGATCGAGAAAAGTCAGATCGCGAGCCTAAGGCCTAAGGACGAACGTCACACAATTGTCGCCAATTTCCAGGAGGCGCGCGTAATTATCATTGTCATATTTGCGAAAGGCACGCGGAATTGTCGTGCGTCAGGTTTTTTCATGGTATTTGTGTCTGAGCGTGTCGCGCGACAACTCGTTATCGGATTTTTGGGAGAATTACTTTCCGCGTTCGCCTAAGTCACAGCCTAGTCATTTCGTTAAGTCTCATCGCAATATTATACCGATTAGTCTTGATTGTATCGGAACTTTGTATCGTGATGTCTGCGTGTTCTCTGTCTATTTCCGATATTTTGTAAAGTAGTTCGAAGTTCCGCGGACAAGCACGAGGTCGCGCCGTGTTTGCGGTGATACCGTAACTGTCTCCTATCTTGACTATCAAAGCGTCGAGCTAATGCTCGTGCGAATTGCGAAAAGTATTCTTACGTGTCATCGAGAGTTAGTGTAATTAATACGCCCCACGTAGAGTATCGTGACATGTGCGAGGTTAAAGTAACGCATTTCGATCGCATTTCAATCGCATTATTGTGTGACCTTGTCAACGAGTACGAACGAGAGTCGGAGATTAATCAAATATATTTGTTACTTCTTACTTATTAATTATATAATATTGTGATTGCCATCGCCTCGCTCTTCCTACGATCATCTATACTCGAACCGCCCCCTCTGCCATTTCCGAAGCTGAGCTGCCGGTTACGAGAGCTGTCGGTGTTCGCAATTCTTAGAAAATCGCGTAGAGAATCTCCCGATTAAATTTCGGTAAGGAATGGCATGCTCACTCGTGCCTGGCGCCCAACTATCGTTTTCGAGATCTTGCATGATCCTCAGGAATGGCCGCGTAAGGACACTTTTTCTGTCGCGTTTCCGGTCAGACCAAGATTCGTTATAAAGACGGGAATTCTGCCGAATCGAGAGAAAATTAGCTGCGAACGCGCGAAGTCGCTCGTGAGTGCGGTTGCAAGTACATATATGTACACATGCATATTTGCGGAAATGCACAATAATAGGCGGAATCAATCAGAGAAAAAAACACTCTCCGTTCTATTCTCCCTTGATTCTCTCTGAATCAAATTAGACTACCTATAATAAGATTACGGCCAACAGAGGCGTAGGCGTAGAATGCGAGGGCGTAAAACCGGAAACGCACACGCATTTTCAAATGTAAAACTGAGGTTAGATTTAAAATTTTACTACCAGTACTGAAAATCTATATATATATATATATGCATGTACCATAACTATAGATTTTCAGTACTAGTAGTAAATTTTAGAACACAAGCTGAAGTGTAAAATGATGCATACTAAAATTGTATGTACAAACCAGTCAAATAATAAAATCGACATCGAATTGACGTCGATTCGATATCGATTCCATTATCATTTCTGACTGGGAATGGGTGCATTCAGCAACCATGATGTTTTATGAATGCTGAAATGAGATCATTCCTCTAAGTCTAAAGTATAATTCAATTAGCGTGAAGAAAATCTCCAACAATTGCAAAATAATTATATTAATTATAAATATTCTGCTGAACGCAGAGGGAGAGAGAGCCAATGATTTTATAATGAATAAACTAAAGAAAAATGACAACAGAAATAAATACAAATGAATGAAAGTTAAATTTGTTTAAAAATAAATAGTATGAATGAACTTAAAAATAGAATTTTAAGAGTATTAACTACTTTTTTTAGAGTATATTTAATTTTTTATTATTTTTGTATTTATTATGGTACTTTATTATAGTATATAATATATACAATTTGTCAATTTACATCCAAAATATTATCAGTAACAAGAAAATTGTATAATAATACAAAATACAAAATAATATTATACATAATACAAAATAATAAATCAATTTATTATTTTATATATATCTTCTTGTGTATTCTGAAGTACGAGTTCATCAAACACAGTTGGAACATTATCTTTTTTCACCATATGCTTGCCGTTTCCAGTCTTCCGATTCAATCTACATTTCTGCATTAAAATGTACCTGGAATAATATACAACATACATCGTTTAATTTATTTATATTAAAAAATCACAAAAGCAATTTTTACTAATTTCATATAACTGAATTATTAGATGAAGTCCAGTCTTGTCATTCCTGTTTCAGTCCAAATTTTTTGTCTTTTAGGGTAAAACGACATATTTTAAAACCTTTTTTCGCAGAGTTTGTACACTAATCTATTACACAGCCAGGCATTATAGCTCTAATGTCTGTCAACAAACAAATAGGTTAAGTTATAATGACTACACAATAAATTCACATTCTTATTTCATTAAAAGAATATAATTCCATTGCAATCTATTTGTCATTCTTCTCAATTTGAATGACTCGACAATAAAATGACTAGCAAACGAACAACTCATCTCTGACACACAAAAAACTCGCTTGAAACAGTGTAAACAGCTACGTAAATGACATATAGTGCAACTTCCGCTTTTGCTTCAATTTGGCGAATCACCGATCGTTACCTGTTCTACTCTTATTATATACTTTAGGTCAAAGTGCATCTTTTTTTAAATGAGGACCCCTATTTCTCAAATGTGCAATCTAAAGATACTATGGCTGGTTTTTATAGTCAGATCTTATATTTAAGACTGTTTTAAGTACAGTCTTAAGATGTCATGAATCAATCAGAAGTCCGCATTAGCGACTTAAGACATTATTTAAGACGATCTTAAAATAAGAACCGACTATGAATACTGATCTGAGTCTATTTTTACCAGCTGGTAAATTTTTAATGTCGGAGGAAAAAGGAAGAGATCAAATTCGGGAATGAAGACCTATTTCACCTAGGGTGCATTCGCTTTTCAAGTTTACTAAAGTCACTAGATTTATAAAATATTGGAATTAATTTCTGAAATGTTGCATCAATGTAACGAAAGTGTACATAGTACACGATTTCAGTACACAATGGGTCTATTGGATGCTATTATCCGTGCAAATTTTTACGTAAACATTTATTGATATCTGCTCTTTTTTGCTCGAGAATATTAAGATTATTTCACGTGTGTTTCATCTTCTGAATTGTATTTACATGTACCCTTCGTGTATTTTTATGCACTATATAGTACTTCTACACAAATAAACCTGTATCATAGTATGTGTCAGTAATAGTCAACTTGTATCTGACAAAATTAATGTTACCAAAATTAATATGGCTGTATATGATATCATCAATTAATCGTCAATTGAATGATATTGAATTCGCTCATTTCAATTTTTAATTAAAATTAATTTAAATTTTCATCTTTTAATTAACTTCGCCTGAATCAAACATCAATCGAAAAGTTTGAATTAAATTTGCTTAAATCAATCGTTAATTGAATGACGTTCAATTAAATTCATTCATTTTAATTTTCAATTAGATGTCTTTTAATTATTTTTATCTTCGTTAATTATTAATTTTAATTGATAAAATGAACAATCCTGCTCTATTACTGACAATGACATTGAATCTCGTAGGATCACAGGGTTCTCCTCCTCTTCTCGCTCGCTTATTGTGAAATTCTCCACAATTTGAAAAAGAAACGAATGGATTGCTCTTTGTTCGATGGAGGAATCTTGTTGCACCTGACATCCTTGCATCCTAACATTCGAGCAAGGTTAACATTCTTAAGAAATCCACGCGATTGGAGCAATACACTCTGCGAGTGAGGTCAAAAGAGCCAGACCGCTGGATGTGAAGTACGTTTGGATCCGAAACGGAACAGTATTTCCGTTGTACCGATGGTCAGCCTTTCCATCGTTATACATTGCCTGAATTATTTCTTTCTTCGTGGTTTCTTCAGGTGGATTATTGGATTAGATTGAATGAGACTTCTCTCTTCGTCGCATCTTTAACGCTTGGTGCCAGCTATTTATCATAATAAGATATACTAGTTGCATCTTTCCCATCTTTTCTATCTTTTCTCCTCTTTTCTCATTCATTGTTAAATATACAAGATTCTTCTCAATCTTCTAACATACCATCATCTCCAAATGTTTCTCTGTCTGATTCCTTGATATCCTCTGAGGCATCTACCTGAGTCAAAATTTTTCGTTCAATTTATCGTCTTATCGTAATGCTTTTAACATTGTTCACGTAATGTTTTAACATAAATTCGCACTCGCTGATTCCTCACTTTCCCTCGCTTTCTAATACATTGTAGCTATATTTGACATTTTGGCTGTCAGTGAGACCCGCTATGCGAGACGGATGACTCTAGTTCTCTATGTATAGACTTACTGCTTTATCCATTCTGATAAACGTATTGATGCCCTCGATGGCGACATCGCCTTATACATGTGTAATGTGTCATCCTTTTGTCATTAGCTCTGTCATCTCTCTCGCTGGTCTGTCCGTCAACATTATCGGAATTATTGTAATTCTTCATCGTAAACATATGGCGGTTTTTCAATTTATAAACTTCCAAACTCCTCTTTCGGAATTATGTATTCTTTAATCATACTTGTTTTATGTAAATAATGTTATAATAAGCATAGCTAGTTCATTATTTGCATGGGCGATTTTAATATAATAATAAGATTGGAAATAAGATCGTTTATATTAGATACATTACTTTAAATATGAAGCGCCACTACAGTCTGAATGTTAAGATGTTGAACTATTATATATATTTATTTAAATGAATTAATTTCAAAAATTATAATTGCATGCCGATATGGTTGTCGGACTTTCAACGCAATCAATCTGAAATATTAATAATCCTCCCAAATTTAATCTTAAAAAACTGTAATAAACTTATTGCGAAAAATATTGTCTCGGTCGGGAGTCAAACCCGGACCTCTTGCATTCCGTGCGAGCATCCTAAGTCTTTAGAGCAATATTCCTTATAATAACCGATTTTAATATAGATATGCTTAATCAGTCGAACTGAGGTGTACGTCATATTATAATATCTTATCATTTTTCTTTTTGAAGCAAAATAAATTCTCCTACACGTATTTGCGGTATGGCTTCACTTCTTGATTATCGTGTCTGATGTTGTTATAGGTTGGTGCTAGCAACATTTTCAGTATCAGTGACCACCTCGTTTTTGCTCTTTTGAATTTGGTAAAGTCCTGTCGCATACAGGCATACAATACTTAGAAGTATATCGAATGCAGCTGAGGCAGCTATTTCTCGTGAACTTGAATAAGTTGACTGATCTCACACTTATGATACGCCAAGCCCAAATGACAAGTTAAATAATTTCCTAACTACTGTCATGTCAATTTTTAATCACCATTACTCTTATTACCTTTAAGCACATTACTCGTCTGCCCGTTGTGGCTCACCTCGATTCGCAGACTCATTAAAATAAAAAATCTTGCAAAATTTAAACGTACTCATTCTGATAAACATTGGCTGAATTATAAACTGCTTCGAAATATCAATACAACTACATTAGAAGAGAGAAATAAACTTTTCCATCCTCTTCATTCATAATTCCTCGCGCCTATTCTGGCGATCTCTCCATTTTAAACGAATATAATTCTCTTTTCGCTATTCCATAATCCCTCTCTTCTAAACAACTACTTTATCTCTTCCTTCTTCCTTCTTCCTCCTATTTCTCTGATATGCTTCTCATCATTCTTTATTACAGACTTCTTCACATTTGTGGGGCAGCCAAGATGAGCCAATCTGTAATATAGCAACAAATAATTTAATAATCAGATCAAGAAATGAAGCCGTACAGCCTCGACTGATCTCTATTCTATTTTAAAAATAATTAAGCTCACCTCGGCTGGCTCTTTTGACTGTCGCATATTTTTACGCACTATTCACATTTTCTAGACCTTTTCTTCGAACGTAGGTGATCAGATGCCTTGTGCGTTTTGATTCGTGACTTACTGTTCCGAGTTTGAGTTTTACCAGCGCTCCACATAAAGTCGGCTTATTCCGATAAAGCACGAGGCTATCTAATTACTTTATTGCCTCAGGATCATGGATAAGCTAATATATTTTAGCCTTCGCAGAAAGGAGGCTGATCAGGTTGAAAACTTGGCGCCCTGCCTCGAGGCTAGGCCTAGGGTCGGATTGCTGAGAATTCAATTGCGATTCTTATGAAGCGTCCCCAGGTAGTAGCGTCCCGGCGGCTCCCGAAGCGGCCGATCAGTGTTACGCGTATAGGCGACACAAACTGGGAGTAATCTAGATTACGAAGATCCGACTAATTTAGATCGTTACCGCGAGGACTGGGCAATTGCCCTCGCCCAGTCATGGGTAGGATTCGCGGGAGTAGTAATTGATAGCTACATGCTGGCTAGAGATCTTTGGCCCCGACGGGTGAGCTGCGTTACATGCTCGGGAACCAGCTTGCATAGCTAATAGAGTGTGGATAATCGCTCACTCCAACCAGTGAGTTGCTTGTTGGGATCTACATCCCGCGAGCGCACTGGGAGTCTCAGCATAGCCGTGACGCGCTGATCGGATTCCGTATTCCGATCTCATGTCCATGAAGGCCGTGTGAGTTAAGCTTAATTGCAGATATCGCATGTTAATTGTAGATAACAATTCTCAATTTATTCATAAAGTTTTGTATGTATTACACAAATATTCTTACGCGGAACTGCGTGTTACTACGCATAAAATAACTAAATGCGTGTGATTGCGTCAAACCAGACGAAATGTTTCTGAATGAATTCGGAATTGGATTTCTCCAATAAAGAATGCTCCAATAGCATAACTAACGGCATGAGGCGCGAAGATAATCTTTAGTTACAGATATCGAACGAAATAAAAACCGGAATACAAAAATGATCGCGAACGATCCAAATAACTTCGATTGATCGCCAATGTTTCCGGCACGTTCCGTTTCTTATGGCGATAAGTAATGCCGAAACTTTTAGAAACCACACGCATACGCCATGTGTGTCACTGATGTCATTCTGTTAGAGTGTGATCAACTCTAGGCTGATATACAGTACACATATAATATATTCCGTAAAATTTTACAGAACGAAACATTCTTTTCAAGGAGGAGGAACAAAAACGGAAGCGAAAACGACATTGCCTCGTATGACAATACAGGCTTTCACGCCTGTGAAATCAATATTGAGTCAATCGAAAACTGTGCCATCCACTTTGAATGAAATGTCTGAAATAATATAGCGCGAATTATCGTATGAATATTTGTATACCCCCTCCGTTGAAGAAATATTTGAAGTCGTTAATGAATTCCGCTCGTAATTCATTTGACACCTGCTTCAAACACACAAGGGCAAGAAAAGCTGCAAATAAATTATGATCCATTGGAATAGAAATATTTGACGTAAAATTTATTTCAGCGATGAGGGAACGATGGTGACAAATGTCAATGTTCGTAACGCCTTGGATGGAAAAATGATGACATAATTATAAATAGGATATATGATAGAATACTTGGCCTGTACGAGTTAATTTTCATAAAATTTCTCAACGAAATTATCTGTACTAATATACAAACTTACATGAGTATTCTGTTGAACAAACATTCATCAGTGTTGTCATAGCGGAGTTAATCAAGTACTGAGACACAAGTTTAAGAACATAATCGCGCTATTGGTGTTGGGTAAAAAAGTGGAACGGATATAAACAAAGTCTAAAAACTAAAGTTCACGATTATCCGTGACGGATATCCGGATATCTGAGACAGAAATAGATCTGAGGTAAAATATTCGATTGAAACGAATCTTTCGAATCCGAATTTCCAATTGTTTAGATATCCGAACCGTTAAAGTTTAAATCTTCTTTTCTTTATTCAGATTTCGGATCTTTCAATATTTTCTTTACACATACAGTGAAAAATGACAATCGATGTCGAATTAGATTCGATTTAACGTTGATTCCATTGTCATTTCTGACTAACAGGATGTGTATATATGTGTGAGAGAGCGAAAGAGTGAGGACTCAAGAGAGGGAAAGGGAGGGAGGGGAGGGAAGGAGAGAGGGGGAAGAGAGAAAGAGAGAGAGAGAGAGGGTGAGAGCAAAAGAGGACAAAAAACAGTGAGATCAAGAAACAGAGAGAACAAGAAAGCGAGAAAAAAACTTTATATATTTATTTTGATTTATATATTAATTTAGAATGAACTTTTATATATTAATACATATTAATACATGAATATACTTTTACATATTAATACAATTTTAATTTTAATTTAATATATAATTTTATATATTTTAATATAATTTTAATTAACTAAACAGATCATGTTTATTAATAAAGTGCAATAGTTAATTTCTGAGAAATAAGGGGTCGCTTTAAGAGATCTATGTCAGTAGTATCGGCGATGTTCTTTTAGTGAAGTCTGTAATTTAATCAGAAACCGGATTTATGATATAATGAATCCGAAAGATTGAATCCGGACGGATATCCGGATCCAGATCCGCAAAATATTGTATTTCAATATTCGGGATAATGTCATTATCCGGATGTTCGGATATCTACAGATCCGAGTGAAATCATCAACCTTAGTTTTCTCTACAGGAGGAAGATGATGAAGAAGAGAAACGATCAATGGAAATAATTATGTGGCATTCATATTTGAAAATTCAATAGTGTGAAGATTGGCTACAACAGAAACGTCAAAATTACCAGTATTATCAAGAACTATGTGTCACTAATATACGATTTTTGATTGCGCTGAACGCTGGATCGAACTCTAGATCTGACATAGCGGAAACACTTTAATTTTTGCGTACAACATGCTATTAAGTTTCTTCGAAGATTACAAACGCATGGTCATCAATGCTCGCCACGAATTGTTTTTGATATGAGCTTGCAACGACTACAATTGTTTGGTAGGAAGTCCTGCGACAGAGCCGGAAGTTGAATTATTCAAAACATAATGGCGGATGCCTCACATTATGTTAAACAAGATCAATAAACTATCAATGCTATGAGCATTAGAAAGCGGTCATTATTTGAGCATGAATTTTCGCTCGTGATATCTATTCGAATATTCTCTGTTATAGAATATGATAAAAAAAATATTCATGAGCTATCAAAGCAGCGATTCAACTTGAGAAGCTGTGATACGTTATCTTTACTTTGCATAAAGAATCATGTTTCAAGATGCTAGCGGGTTTGACAATTGTAATTTATAAAACTTTATCTAAATTCAGAGTTTTATCCGTACGATGATTTGAATTTGGATTTTGGCAAAAAAAAGATATGCCGTCCTGTTTGATATATATACGCGCATTTTTGTGTAAAGCCTGTTATAGAATTTACTGCTTCGAAACGCTGCTAAACGAAACGTGATCGAGAAAAGACTTTTGGCGATCATTGATTGCTCGTAACAAAACAAATCCGTCAAGAGCGCCATCATGAATGTACGCATAGAATTTGACTATGCCTGCTAATACCTCCTATTGGTTCATACATAATCGAATACTCCGTTGCCTAACATAGTGCGCAAAATCATGAAAATTGCAACGTTAGCAAGTATCCAGAATTTAAAAGAGAGAAAAAAAACTGAGATAAGATGCTGTTTCGAGAAATTGCTCGTCAAAGTTACATCGACGTGGAACTGCAAGAATTCATCGTCGAAAAAAGATTTATCGTCAAGGAAGTAGTGGTGTTGAATAAACGAACCATTCTTACGCACTACATTTTTTGCTATAGAATTTTCTGACGATATCCGACAAATCTTAGGCTTTTATCATCATGAATTGCGGTAAGACGACAAGATGGTCCCATACAGCATGGTGAGGCTTTCAATTACAAAGACCGAGATAGAAGAAGATGAAACTCTCATATATTATGTCAAGGGACACGAAAAATAAGAATGGTTGGCAGATATATTCGACAATGATATATATTCGACGATGATGAATCATCGAAACTCTGGATGTGCATTACGTGTAGAATCTTTTAGTAATCTAGATGATTATAATATTATGCGATGTGGAAAATACGCTAAATATTGTACTTTACAAAATGTATTTAAAATATTTAACTGATGATCGCTATGCCAAAAAGAACTGAGTAAAATTTTTTAAATAAATATATGTTATCGTATTATTATGTATTATTTTTGTTACTCGTATCACCCATAGTAGTACGATATCTAAGTACAGTAGATATGATAGACATTGAAAGTGCACTAATAATGATTCAATAGCGATTTGATAGTTGATTGTTCAATAGTAATTCGATAGCAGTTCAATAGCAGTTCGATAGCTGTTTAATAGCTGTTCAACTATATTGATAACGATATATGTTTGATAAATGTTTAATTGCGCTTCAATGATACGTGAAATGCTGCAACAGAAAAAATGCTAAAGTTTCTTCATGGAATTTTTCGAGCACGACATCTTCTCATATACTTTTTTTCTCGAAGCAATATATTTTTGACCGAGGCATTATACTTTTGCCACTGATATAAAACATTGGTGATCAGAAGCATTATGAGGCACCTCCAACATAGAGCGCAAAATTTTAATAGGCAGCGCTCTTGTAAATACAAAGCTCTATCTTGATATTTTAAATGAATTAACTAAAAGTTTTCTGAAAATCTTTTCAAATTTAGCAATAGCATTATAAATCTTATTAACTATGTCAATATCTGTGGCAACTGCAGAGACATCTTTTTAAAAATTAAAAATCATAAATTATCTGAGAACAATGACAGACAGCGGTTATGCGATTTAACTATGATATCAATTGAAAAAAAATTGACGAACAATCTTGATTTTGTAATCAATCTTGATTACGCAACAATTGAAAACGTAATCAGAATATTTTCAAAAAATAAAGTCATGTGAAAATGTAATAGTATGTTGCATTAAGCGTCAATTATATTACAAAAGAAAATATGAAATTTATGTATTCGTACTCCTGTTATGTAAATTGGTGGAAATTCCTTTTTTTTTTTTTAGTTGGTTTAATTGATTCGTTGCTATTGGCAGGAGATTAATGCTTCAAAGATTCAGCAATCCTTGTGATGGGGCACAAAAGCAAATTTCAACATAGGACGTCACAAAGGCGATCGTAACACCTCCGTTTGTGATGTAAGTGTAACAGATATAAATGTTGAAATTTCTTCATCGAGTCTTTCGAACGCGACATCTTCTCATATAACTTTTGGCTGAAGTATAAATTTTTCACCGAGGCATTGCACTTTTGGCACATTGGATTGATAACGATGAGGATTCTTCTTTCTGATATCATGTTGTCATCTTTATTATAAATTTTTGCACAGCCTCTACAATCAGTCTGTCAATAATTCGATCAGTCTGATCAGTTAGTCTGTCTTTTAATCGGTTGATCAAAAATGGCTAACATCAATAATTTGATTGCATGCACGATATAAACATTGAAGGCACGTTTGCCATTAGAGAAGTCCGACATGTTGTGGGATAGTGCGCTCAACCTACAAGCGGGTACTGCCATCGAATAACATGAAACTCGGCACGTTCAATTATTTTTATACAATTATAATTTGGATATCAGCGATCTTGATTGATAGTATTATAAGAACTTAAGATTTACATTATTAATGCATTAATAAGGTATATAAAATTTTCTTGTCTTGATGGACCGAGATTATCGACTATACCGTTTCATTTTATATATTCATTCAGTTATTTATTTTTATTTTTTATTTTTTTCAAGACGAGAAAAAAGAACTGATATATAATACTAATCTTATAAATGTTATTTTAAATGATACGAAAAAACGATATTCTTGTATTGAAATGCTATAAATGAGCAATGCATGTTAATTTCACTTTTTTCTTTTTTGTTTTTCAAATACGCTGATAATTTAAATGGAGTGCTCTAATCGATGTAACATTGATGAAAAAAGTTGAGGAGGATATCAAAAAAATTAATAGAAAATTGAGGAGAAAACGGAAGAGGGACAAAGATCCTGACAACATTCATCATTAGTATCATCAGTATTAGAGCCAAGATTTCAAAATTAATAAACAGATAAATAAATATACAAACAACTATTTTTCTCTTTCAATTTGTAAACGCTACGAAAAAATTAATATTTACATATACATAGATTAACTCAGTGTTCAAAATTATTTGCTTCCTTTCTTTCTTCCTTCCTGCGCTATCATATTGCGCATTCCGATTCTGGCATCCGCGTGCGACATTATTGCGCTGTTATTAGGCGATCGGGATCTTCAAATAAAAATAAAATATTTTTATATGAGTAGTTGCGAAAAGATTAATAATAATAACAATAATAATGAATTTATGTAATGCAAATAATAATAAATGTTTAAATAGTAGTTATTTAAATAGTAGTATATCTGGAATGAATGAAATTATTCATTCTTCTCTTCTTTCCTTCCTTTTTTCCTTCTTATCTCTGCGGTATCATATAACAGTACTATCACGTTCTTATTAAGTGTTCTTTAAAATAAGAATTCGGTAGAACAAAATATCTTTACGAGATATCATAAATCGCATCGAAGAAAGAAGCAACACATCAGAGAAAAAAATAGTAAATTTATAAACACGGTAAATATACACGGTAAGTATATATACGATAAATATAGCGCGCGCTGTGCAAACTGCGCCCGGCGGTAGCAGCGTTGGCCTGACAGACCATGCCGGGCGATTACTGATCCCACGTGATGTAATCTTGGCAGTATATTGCGACGGATCACATCCCGCGGCGGACCACATCCCGCGACACGGATCAAGCACTCGTAATTTCCCTGCATTCTGTGATGTAATTTTCCCGCACACACAGTCAATAGTTATCTTCTCTTTTCACCGCGGATCCCCGCGCCCTATCATTCTCTTGTGATGTCCCTCTTGTGATGTCCCTGATGTAACTCCTTCCCTTCCCCTCGCCGCACTTGGAGGATTTGAGTTAGAATCGGCTCTAAGGCTCTTAAGCTCATTAGGTTGAGCACTACTGACTGTAGTCGTTCTCCGACTGCACATTAGTGCTCACCATTATGAAAATTTTTATAAAAATTTATTTCACTTTTATATAGTATAAGATATTCCATAAGTGTTATTAAAATGAAGTGTATAAGATATTCCATTGTGTTAATGATTTTATACAAATTTTTTTATACAATATAAAATGCGTCCCGTTTCATTTAAAAAATGCATCAATGAATGCTATTTTATTCAGAATTATAAATAAGAAATTTTTCATTTTATTTCAATTGACAAGGAGAGGATGGGACGTGAATAATCGATTGCAACGAAACTCGTTGTAGCAATAGGTCTGCATGTCAAGTGATACTGGAATATAATGCGCTTCTCAGACGTTCGTGAGAAAATCAATGAAAAAGTTTGCCGAATATTAATCTTCAATAATTTTTTACTCAAATACTATCAACTTTACAGAAAATCTATTATTTTCTTCTCATAGAACTTTTTAAGAATTTTTTATTAACTTTTTTTTTGTCATAAGAAAACACGATATTAAAAAAATTCTAAAAAAATTCTAAAAAAATTCTGAAAAAATTCTCGAAACTTTACGAGAAGAAAATAAATTTTTTGTCTCTCGCTGTTTTTCTATAAAGTTAATAGTATTTGAATAAAAAATTATTGAAAACCAATATTCAACGATTTTTAATAATTTTTAATCGATTTTCTCATAAACGCTTGAGAAGTGTATTATACCCTTTACTACTTGACATGCAAATTTATTGCTACGAGTTCCATCACAATCGATTATTATGACGTCGCTTCCTTGTAAGTTAAAAAAAAAGTTGTAAAAATATATTATAAATTCTATTTCATTTAATAGTTATACATCTTATATATGTATATGTATATATATATATATATATGTATATATATGTGTGTG
>NW_017259403.1:960933-992268 GCF_001594045.1 Atta colombica
TAGTACCAGATTTTAGAGGTATGTAGTACTCGTTAAAACAAATCAAAAAATCTTAATGAATAGTACCTTTTATTTATGAAGCATTTTCTGTAAAAAATAAATTAAATCTACAATAAATCTTCAATGAGCCTTCGGCTCATGTTAATACACAATTCGACATATTTCGTCATTGAAAAAATTCCGGGTTTATTTCGAATTTGTTGATAACAGTTTCCAAATCTCTTAGTCAGTTCATTCATGGATGCCCGTACGTGATTATCTAATTGTGCAAGGGTTGTTATATTCAACTTTGGATTGTGGACCGTGTCTAGTTTTGTGTTATCTGAAAAATGACTAATTTTTATACAAATTCTGAAATGACGGAAAAATATTCATTTTATATATGACAGAGCAAAGGGCAATGCTTCAAAAGCAATACTTGTATCATGCAGTTTATCCGAATCGCTGACAACCAAGCGGAAGAATGTTTAGCAAAATTCATCAACGCTTACGTGAGACCGGATAGTTCAAACCAAATTTAGTTGCGATAGAAAATTTAGTTGACCAAATTTAGTAAACTGCGACTTGTTAGAACTCCTGCATTCGAGGAAAATATTTTATGCAAATGAAGAAAATCCTGGAACATCTTGTCAAAGAATCGTCCTGCAAAAAAGGTCAAGCCATTACACTATGTGGAACATTTTGCATGATCAACTTTTGCCCTTATGTCCAGCACGTTTAGGCTCTTCTATCATCAAATCAATTGATTTGCAACAGATCACTTTTGTCAACAACTTCTTCATCGATGCAATTAAGATCCAATTTTTATGCAATATTTTGTTTACTGATGAGGCATCCTTCACCAGGAATGAGATCAATAACGTTCATAATATGTTTGGGAAGATGAAAATCCTCATGCTATCATAGCATCACAACATCAGCATCATTTTGCTGTGAACATTTGGACAGGTATTTTTGGAGATCATCTAATCGGATCTCACATTTTGCTTAATAGACTAATAGGACGAGTGTATCTTAATTTTCTCGAAAATAATTTATTCGAACTTTTGAGAGATTTATAACATAGACAACGAATGTGGTCCATGCATAGTGCCTCTGCCCATTTCCTTGTTAATATCAGACGCCATTTAACTAATCATTTTCAAGAAAGATAGCACGTGGCCGTCCAGTTGTATGGCCATCTCGCTCATCGAATTAAATCTGTTGGATTATTATCTATGGAGACACTTGACGAACATGGTATACTATATGCCATATCAGTTGACAGTACAATAGATGAATTGACAGAGAATTGAAAACTGTTGTCAACAAATACGGAATAAACTTGGAATCTTTGACCTTCAATGATGAAACATGCCGAATTGTATATTATCATGAGTCGAAGGCACATTAAACATTTATTGATTTTAATTTATTTTCTAATTCAAAATCTTGGAACGTGTTCGATCTTCAATGAGAGGACGTGCCGAACTGTGTGTTGAAATGGACGGAGAGCACATTGTAAATTTAAACATTCATTGTAAATTTAAGTTATTTTCTATTTTTCACAAAAGAAAATACTTCATAATTCAGAAATACAAGATTTTCGGAGTATTATTCATTAAGATTTTTTATTTTAACGAGTACTACATACCCCTAAAATTTGGTATTACTTTTCGGCAAGATGGATGCCGCGTTTGCTCACTATGAATGCTCACCATAAGCGCAACCGTATGACGATTTCAAACAATGTTTGAACATGTTTCAACGTAATCCAGATAAATTTCTGCATCGATTCATTACTATGGATGAAACATCCATTATTTCACACCCGAGACGAAGGAACAATCAAAACAATGAACATCATCGGATGAATCAGCTCCAAAGAAGGCGAAAACCGTAAAGCTAGCCGGAAAGATAATGGCTACAGTTTTTTGGGATGCATGCGATATAATTCATATTCGATTACCTTTCATCAAGCAAACGATCAATGGCAATTACGCAGCCTTATTGGACCGTTTCAACATTTAAAAAAAAAAACGTCCCCATTTGGCGAAGAAGAAAGTGCTCTTCCATCAAGACAATGCACGGGTTCACTGATGGCCCAGCATCGGATAAATTTAACGAATTCCGCTACAATTGCTTTCCCATCCAGCATATTCGCTAGATTTAGCCTCCTGCGACTATTTCCTGTTTCCAAACCTGAAGAAATGATTTGGAAGAAAAAGATTCACCATCAGAGAGCAGCTCATCGCTGAAATAGAGGCTTAATTTGAAGAGTTGAACAAATATTATTCGGACAGCTTGAATAAGTTAGAGAATCGTTGGATCAAGTGCATCGAGATGAAAGAAGAGAAGATTATATTGAGAAATAAAAATGAATCGATCAAAAATAATGTGTTTTATTATGATTTTCTAAAAACTTATTGACTTGCCCTCGTATCGAATTATATTATTACAATATTTTAAAGAACACGATGGTACGATCGCGCGTAACACCATACCGTGAAGAAGAAACGATTAATTGCAGACGTAGAAATATTTTTATTTTAGACATTTATTTTTCATTTATTTTTCATTATGTACAATATCATATATAGCATATTCTACCAATTTACATTCACTATATGAATTTTTATCGTAAATCTTATAAAATATCTATACCATCGCATTTATTACAATACAATATTTATATAGTTTTGACGTAAATGAGTTACAAAATATTTGAACTTTCGCTCACACTATTCGTGTATTGATATAGTTTATAATATATATGTTCAACACATTGTTTAAGTCCAAGCATGAAAAACACAGTTGATAGTTTCATATACAAACACTTTTCAAACATAATAGTAATTTCGCATTGTCCATGTCGCGCATTTTGACAAGTTCAATCTAAAACTCCTGAATCATTAACTGATGGAGTAGTCCATCATCAGTCGCATCATCAGATGCATTAATCGCTCGATATTTGCCCGTTTTTTGAAGTATAGTGTCCGCATAAGGCAGAACGATGCGGTTGCCTCAGGTGTCGCCACCAATAGCAATTTCCACGTAGGAAATAGATCTCACGGCGATCTCAATCTCTAGAAATTTATATGCTGTCAATGTCAATGCCAATATTTGTCTCAAAGTTATGTGAAAATGCATTGTAATGGAGAAGAACAAATAAGCCATCTGTAGAGAAAAATTTTTCACAAACAAATATAAATGAAATACTTACTTGCTCGACTTATGTTGAACGTATTCATAGCGCTAGAGATCACTGCAAAACGAATCTGAATGACTAATGCAGTATCATTGCTCTAATCTCTATTTAAATCTTGCCCCAATCTCTATTTAAATCTTCCCTCCTCCAATGCTATGGGTATCCAAAAAATTTTGATCAAATTTTGATCAAACAGAGGTTTACCCATCGTTGGATGATTATGGATAAGGAAATCCAAGGTCTAGTACACATAAAAATCTCTGATATTATAGAATCACTTAATACCTTTCCTAATATAATTCTTATGCTCATATCACAATATCGGGCAATAGGTAATATCGTAGTGCATGCGGAAAGCGAGTTCCTGGTCGCAAATCATTCGTTCGATTGTTGGACATTTACGCTCAGCCATTTTTACACAGAGTGACTTTCCGTCACTCTGTGTAAAAATCAAAAATCAAAATGTCAAAAAATCCTTGTGGATATTTATAACCATTTCCGATCAACAACATAAAAAATGCAAGCGTTAGATTTTTATAACAAAAGATTTTTAGATACATCCCATGATGATGTTAACGTACAATTTGACACCGCAAATTGCAGCGACAGCAAATTTGCAGGTTTCAATATGACTCAGCGTAATATAAGAAATTTTTTCTAGGATATTTGACGTATCATGACATGTTTCGCGATGATAATGATTAATGTAATATTAGGTGGGAAAAAGTTCGTGGCATTTTTCCCGTTACATCTAATCAGAAAAACGCCACGAACTTTTTCCCATACCTAATATAATACAAATGTGACGTTGTCAAATAATAATACAATGTGATATATAATGAATGAATAATAATATAATGTGATATAAATGAGATACGACGTTGCCAAATAGTGTACTTAATAATACAAAGCGACAAAATTGAGATGATTCGCGACGGTGTCAAATAGTGCACATATTGATATAAAAATGAAAGATTTAGTCAAATGACGTCATTAATCAATTTGACAGCGCAAGTGGAGCACGATTTGATTGAGCAAGATATTCTGCTTAGTACTATGACGAGTACAGCATGAGAACAGCAATGCGATGAATTTATTGAAACTTTAGAGGAGCAGAGTCGCATCAAACACCCGCGATTATCGATCGATAATAGACAATCACTGATCGCATGTAGCACTATCGTGTAACTCAAGAATCTAAAGGAATCTGTGCATGGAAGATTCGTATATGCGGGCGCCGGGTACGGACTCTGTTGGCGCGTCATCGAAACATTTCGGTGTTCGAAAGCCGTATTCCATTCTGACGGACGCGGTGATAAATTCTAAACATATCGAGCCTCGCCAATTCCTCGAAGACGTGAGTGAAATTCAAGCGTGTGCATAGTGTGCATAATATGCAAAGATATGGCTCCATAAAAATAAACACTGTTTTCAATAGTGAGTCGTGGCACATAATAAACGCACGAATAAAAGTATTACCACCCGGAACTATATCAATGTATCGATTTGCGTGAGTGGTACGTGTCGAACCTACTCTAGCATCACTGGAAGAGTTTCAGGAATGCGACAGCGAATGGACATTATTGCAAAGCGCTGCTCAGCAAGTGCGTGACCCATCGATGCAAACAAGTGATAATCGGAAGGAGCTAAGTCTAGTGAGTAAGCCGCATGGGATAGAACTTCCAGCTGAGTGCTTCCAATGTGTCCCGAACTGATTTTGCCGTATATGATGGAGCATTGTCATGGAGAAAAATGATGTTGCCTCTTTTAGTATTCTGATTTTTTAAGCAGCGAACGGTTCAAATCGATCAATTATTGTTGATAGCATTTGGTATTAACCATTTCGCCAGGCAATAGCTCATAATAGACCACACCCTTCTGGTCCCACCAAACACAGAGCATCGTCTTCCTGTCAAAGCGATTCGGTCGATGTGGATGGTACGCCTGGGTCTACCCATGATTTTTTGCGTTTGGGATTCTAAAAAAAAATCTACTTTTCATCCCCAGATACGATGCAAGAATGACTTTCTTCTGTATCGTTCGAGCAAAATTTCACATGTGTTTTTGCGCCTCTCCATCTGTCTCTCGTTTAATTCATGTGGCACCCATCTGCTGACTTTCTGAATCTTTCCCATCTCTCGTAGGCGATTGGAAACAGCTTGTTAACTAACGCTCAATTGCTCTGTGAGATGTTTTTGTGTTTGATGCAAAATCGCTAATATTTCAAGGTTATGGTATTGCCGGATGTCCAATCGTACGATATATATCGTTTTACATCAAAATCTTTTAACTATAGTTTATTAGTGGCGCCGTCTTTTGCAAACGGAAACTTATTTGTACTCTCAATAAATTTAACGGTGAATGTGAACAAGCACAATGCTCTGCACACTGGATGTTATATCAAATTTCCATAAGAAATTATGCTAAAGAAAGCGGTAATCAATATGCGAACCGCGGACAATGCGTGTTTCGATTTGTTGTTGCCGCTCTATACCCAGTTCAAAAACATGTGGAATGGGAATTCGCGTATCCGCATTATTCCACAAAATTGAATCTCGCAGCATCGACTTTCCAATGACGTTGAGTCAAATTAAAAAATTCGAAAATATATATCAATGACATTTCCATCAACAGCTACATCAATGAGGATTGTGTCGATATGATTCGCCGATCGAAAGAGAAACAAATGCATGAACCTATTGTACAGAGGATGACGCGGGACATTTCGCGCTGATTAAAGATCTATCTAGTCAGCTCACAATTTAGCAGAAAAGGCCATAAAAAATATTTCTGGGTACGTGAAAATTCCTTCGCGAAATAATAATATTGGTGGTGGTGGTGGTGGTGGTGGTGGTAGTGGTGGTGGTGGTGGTGGTGGTGGTGGTGGTGGTGAAATTATAACAGCCGCCTAACATGACCTAGATCTCTAAAGTTCTATTGTCACTCCCTGCTTGTTATCGAAGTAATGCAACCAAACTCAGCCCCACTCCGTATACCAGATCTACGTAATGATAATAAATATACGTTTTTTTTTTAAGATGTCTGCACTACTTCAACTCGAGCGCTAAACTAAAGATCCACAGTGAAGACTGAAGAAAATTAAACGATTGTATGATTAGGCTACCAAGCAAAGACGACAAGTGGTTGAATTTCAGCAACCATTGCAAGAAGGAGCGCTTCCTGTTCGTAATCTACGCCGACTTAAAATGCACATTGGAAAAAATAGATAGGAATCATGAATTGGTTACACGTATCAACACCATAATGTGTTAGCATCGGGTATTATATGCAGTGTTCCTACGATGATACATTATCCATGTATCGTTTTCGCCGCGATAAAGATAACATCATGTGGTTCGCGGAAGAACTTAGACAGTTAACACATAGTGTACAGTCTATAATTTCGGCTAACTTACATGGCAGATTTCACGCGAGATGATTGAGAAAAATTCAATGCTACGCACTGTGTATGCAAGAAACTGTTTGTGCGAGACGATACGCGATCATTGTCATTTAACTGGGCGATACAGAGGCCCTGCGCACTCAAATTGCAATATAAATTATAATTATAATTATAATTCGCGTTACATAGTGTTTTACAATCTAGCTGTAACTTCGCATTTCATCATCAAAGAAATTGAATCTGAAGCACGCGTTAATAGCTTCTATAACAAGAAATAACAAGAAAATATATATTTCGTTCACAAAACATGTTGATAGTAAAAACAACGAAAAAATTACGTAAAATTATCGATTCATATAGATTTCTCGCCTCAAATTTGGACAAACTGTCATTTTTTCTCAGTAAAGATAAGCTATGGATACTGCAACGGGAATTTTCCAATTGATCCGAAGAAAATTTTAATCTTTTGACACAAAAGAGTGTCTTTCCATAATAGTATAGTGACTCAATCAAAAAGTTGGAGGAGCTGTGTTTACTGCTTCGCGAATCATTTTACAGTTCATTGACAGATGACATGATATCTGAGAACGCATATGCACACGCCGTCAATGTGTGGCAACGGTTCTCCATCTGGACACTTGGTGAATATAGTGCCCTGTATCTGTAAACAGATGTTTTGTTGTTAGCCGACGTCTTTGAAAATTTCCGCGACAGTTGCGTCGCGAGTTACGGAGTAAGTACCTCGCGTACTATTACACCTTACTGGGCTTCACGTGAGATACCATGTTGAAACATACTGGTGTAAAATTTTTTTCTTAAAAGCACTCACAGATATTGACATAGTAATGTTTATCGAACCACAGTACGTGGTGATCTGACTCAGTGTTCAAATAGGTACGCGCCAACAATAAATACATACATCGTATCAATCGAAATCTTGTACTTGATGTATTATAACGATTAATAATCTGTATGGCTGGACAATGTGTCAATCGTTGCCTTACGTCTATTTTCGACGAGTCGACGTGTAAAATTTTGACTTTATGACCATCGCGTTAGATTCACCAATAAGTGAATATTTTCGAGGTAGACATGGAATACCTGCAACATTTTCACGCACTGACCGTTTTGTATGACGCGCGAGAATCCACTCGGCAAGCTCCTCCATCATTATGCGATAAGCAGCGTTAGTACATCATTATCGTAATCTGCAGCAGTGTACTCGTCACGGCCTTTGTATCGCAAAGATTCACCGTATAGTGCAAATTGCGCAATCACCATGGTTACGAATATATTGAGTTTGACATAAAATTTAGAACTTTGGTAAAAAATAATTTTGACAAAGTTTATACAAACTTATGAATAACGCGGTATTTGATAAAACCATGGAGAACGTGCACAATCGTGTCAATGTGCGCCTCCTCACGAAATGGAAAGGCAGATAACGCAGTGCGAAGGCAATGATCACCAAACCAAATTTCCATAGTCGAAGTATTTTCTCCGAGAATCTAGTCGCAATAGAACTGAGTAAACTCGAGGTGAAGTTTGACAAACCAATATACGTGAATATGTTCTCGACATATCCAAGACGACTTGTATGACTTTCATCACAAGTAAATGGCACCGCTTCGCGAAAAATGCAAAACTATATACACTGATACCGACAGTCACACGTAGAATATGACGATGTGTACGAAACGTGAAATAAATAGATTTGATACGAGCGATTTCTCAGGCGACAACGCGTATGATATTTCGCTCGCAAATAAAAAAGTTCCAAGCCTTATAAAAGACCAGGAAAACGATACCATCATGATTGAATTCGTAGAGCTTAGATCTTGCATGTAGAAAGAAAGAAAGATACGAAGAAGGCAAAGAGTAATGTTGTAGCGAGGTCTATAATTCAACGTACGGTTGAACCGATCGACGGCCGAGATCTTCATTGTAGAATACGTAGAATAATTGATGTTGCGCTTCTTCAAGAGTTTTTGCACATCCGAATTGTAAAATCCCTTTTCTCTGTCAGTATGCAAGTTTTTCGGACATCTTCCATTCTCTCAAATTATCTTTGTGATCGCCTTCGTCATCTCGTTCCCATTCTTAGATTTGAGCGACACGGCCTATGCGTGCTTACTCAGCAATAACGATGAGAATATAGGTAACCTCTGTTGAATCGCATATAAGGACGTATCTCGATCCACCTATCATGGTCATCGTATCCATGTACTATGACGTGTCTTCGTGGAAAATTTCTTCTCGCCGGAGTATGCAATTCATCAATCAGCAGACATTGCAAATAATTATTTGGCACGATGTACTTCTCATTTTTTTAATTCGTTTAATATGCATAATCTGCATATTATTTTATAAAGCTGCAATCTTCCTTTCGATTTTATTCAGACAATCTTTCAAATTTTGAAACTGCTGCATCGTATCGTTTGTTTGCTACGTCAGCATCATCCATCGTTAGCGCTAATCATTGAATTTTGCATGACTTTGGCATCAAAGTCAACTGCGACTATGCAAAAAGCGTTATCGTGCAAATAATTTCTGAGCTATCCACTGATAATGCGATTCGTTTCCTCCTCCAAACGATAATTTCCTCCAAACTTGTTGATCAGCATTATGATTCGACTGAACAACTAGAACGAGGTTAACTTATAATCAGACCGGTTTCACAAAGTTTCTTGATAATGGAGAAAATCTCGTTGTCGTGATCATTGTGACCACCTGGCGCGAGGTCTCAAATCACAGACGATCCACAATTTCATTGGGATCATCCCAACGAATATAATCGATCTTGTTTTAATATCATCGTATGCGACAAATTCACTTTTATTCCCGTTCCAACGTTTTTACCAACATCAATGATGCTATTATATTCTTATACTTGTGTCCCTTACTTCCCATTACTGGATTACTTGGGCTACGATCGTGCCGGTGAGTATTTATCGTTAGCAGAATGTAGATCTGTATCATCATCCATACAGATCCTTTCGTTAAAAAATTTCATGAAAATTAACTCGTATAAGCCTGGTTCTATCATATCTTTTCCGATGTACAATTATATTACCGTTTTTGTGCAAGGTTTTTGTGCACGTTTGTCACCGAGCATCGTTCTCTCATCGCTGAATTAAACTCCATACATGACGTTTGTTGATGACCTTCTTACCATCTTTGCCGTGAGCTACTTTATAGCAATAGATTTGGGTGATCGCGATTACGAGCTCTGCCTAACGGAAAGTCTTTGAAACGTACTGTACTCTACCCAAATTAAATTCGATTAACAACAAGTTTCTACAACGAGGAAATTGTCATTCCCTCGTAGGATCGTACGAACTGCATGATATAGAGCAGTCTGAAGCGTGAAATTTAAGTTCTCACGACGCGAAGCGCAAGGAGGACGAAGAGTTTCCGTTGGTGATTCGCGCCAACAATAATACGATGAGAAGCAAGATCAAATGCGTCTATCGGATAAATTTCACAAAATCTCGCAACATTGTTTCGCTGCTGGGATTTTCGAATCGCGTGCTGAAGCCACGATAATGGCATGAATCGGATGTGCCGATAAATATCATCAACGTGAATACATATCGAATGCAACGTGATCGCGGATGCGTAGAGCAACGATAAGTAGATAGTGCACAAAATACACGAGTTTTCACCGAGCGTGGATATAGATTGGATAAGATTGGATAAGATTGGAAAGTCTGACGCAGATCATTTACCTTCTGATTGTCATACGGAGCATTACGGATCTAATTCGCGTGGTGGACCAAGACAACCGATTGTTCAATTTTCGTGGAGAGAGATCACCATTAGGTTGCATATACGGCGGCTCTAACATGAGATGCTTGTGTTGAACGAATAGCCGAAACAGACGAGAGATACATCTTTTACCGGAGAGATTACACCTGGAAAGAAACTCATTGTACAACGTTACATTTTTAAAGTTGGATTTCATTGTATGAAATGGTTGATATCTTGAACGTTATCGGTGAGCCAATTTTTGACAACCGCATCGTCAAGATTGAGACTCACACGTACAATCCGTACGCCAACTACGTTTGGACATAGCGACGAAATATCAAGATTTGTACACGTTGCGAAAGTTTTCTCTATGTCGAAGGAAAATTGATGGGCGAAAAACAATCATATGTCGACAACGCTTAGAAATAATTGCGTGGCGTTCATGTTTGATGATTCGATATGAATTCAGCGATGTGGAGATTGGCTGCAACAAAAACGTCGGAATTACTATCAAGAACTATGACATACGACAAACTTTGCGCTGAACGAATGGAACTCTAGATCCGACGGAGAAACACTTTAATTTTTGTGTGCCACTCAATATGCTCTTAGGATTTTACGATTACAAGCGTGTGATACGAACACGCCACGAATTGATTTTGATACAAGCGCGCAACGATTACAATTGCTAAATGGGAAATCCTACAACGCAGCCTAAGGTTGAATTATTCAAAATGCAGTGGCAGATGTCTCACGTTGCGTTAAAGAACAGTAAATTATCAATGCTGCGAGTACTGGAAAGCGATTGTTATCTGAGTATGAGTTTTCGCTCATAGGATCTGTACGAGTATCCTCTGTTAAAATACGATCAAGCATTTATGGATCAAAACGGCGATTCAACTTGAGAAGCCGCGATACGTTATCTTTACTCTGCAGACCGGTCGAAAGAATATCATATCATGGGATGAAATCTTGAAGAATTGCTCGTCATGATCATATTGTTTGTAGATTTGCAAGAATTCTTCGTTGAAGAAAGGATTTTTCGCAAAGAAGTAGCTGTGCTAAAAAGAGACTATTCTCACATACTACATTTTTTCACATCTTATGCCATGGAATTTTCTGTCGAAATCCGACAAATCTTGCGCCTTCAGGTGCTTGAGTGCTATCATCATAGATTGCGATGAGGCGACGGAGTGATCCCGTGTGACTTAGCGAGGCGTCTAATTACGAAAGCCGTGATAAAAGAAGATAAAGCACTCGTATATATCAAAGGATACAAAAAAATGGAAATGATTGGTGAATGTACTCGATATCGATGTTATCGTCGAAACTTTGAATGCACATTACGAAGATGTTGAATCTCTTAGTAATCTAAATGATTGTAATACTATACGATATGGAAAACATGCAAAGAATTATATTTTGCAAAATGTATTTAAAATATTTAACTGGTGGTCACGACGCCAGGAAGAATTATAAGATTTTTTTTTTTAATAAAATGTATGTTATCTTATATTAATATATTTTTATTTCTGATATCCTGGTCATTTAAATAAATATATAGCAATATAGAGTTGAAAATGGACCGATAACGGTTCAATAGCTTTTTTGAAAGGTCATAACGGAAGCAGTAGCCAATTCAACATGTGGAGTACTGCTTACATCATACTACCTTAAGTTTTTTGTGTACCATAGCCCTTACATCGATGGCATAGAAGTAGACATTTAAGTGAGGCTATAATAAGTATTTTCTGCTTTAATTACACAAATTCTTTGTTTTAAAAATAAATTCTCTTCTTTAAGAACATAAATTTGTTTTAAAAATACAAATTCTCTGTTTTAAAACTTTGATAACAAAGTCTGCGGAAACAGATTTTGACCCTTACGGAAAAAAATTTTTAAAGTTCAGTTAAAGGAAAGTCACTGATACCGACACCATTTTGTTTTTAAACAATATTTCTTAAACAAAAGGTTAAAATAGAATTTTGAAAACATAAATACAAACTAAAAAGTGTTTCCCATCAGATGGTATAAGCAGTTTTTGTAATACTGTTTACAATTTTGCAATAATTAAGTTTTTCATGAGGTAAGCAAAAATGAGTATCTAATAAAATGGACTCCAAAACTGATACAATAGACAGCAACATGCTACATATTATTATTCTTTTTCTTTTACAGGAATTATTTATATAAAGTGACTTACAAGTGAATGTATTCCAGAATTTTTTCTCACTCGTTATAAAACACTCTTATTGAATTATGTGCATATTTACTTTATGCTGTTCTGCAAGATGCAAATATGTAACGCGATAGTTTTCAAGAATTTGTTCTGTATACGCACAATTGTCTTGATCTCTAATAGAGCTCTAATATTTGACATTATAAATCAACATTATAAAGATTAACTCATGATCTGTTTTACAGACAGTGGCGGTTTGCATCTCAATTTTAAATTTAAAATCATATTATGAAAAAACTAAGAGAAAAAATAATATAAATAAAACTAATTTAAATTATAAGCATTAAAATGATACAATATTATCAATAATAGTTACTGTTATTTAAATTATACAATTTGCAAAAAAAAATCGTAAGAATTTTATTTTCGCATTCGTAGAATTGATTTTTAGCTGATTTGGTATAAAAACAAGCCACACGAATTATGAATTTGTATTTCTTTAATTAGCTAAACAGACTATTATTTTATTAATATTAATAAAATCCAATAAGGTAAATGTCCCTATTTGTGACCGTGTTTCTATTTGTGACCACTCGTGGACTTTTATTAAATTAATCAAAAATTTTAAGTAATTTATCTTCGGAAAAGGTATTCATCATGTTTAACGATTAGTTAGCCACGATTCGATATATGGTTTCAGTGATTTGACTAACAAATACTCGTGAAAATGTAAAATAAAGTCTATCAGTGACAAATTTAGCAGTGTTTGTCGCTATGTTAGTAGAAATAGCGTTTGTCACAGCACAGTCACATCTTTGTTATGTCGTCCGGTTTAAGAACAATTTTTTTCGCAAAAGTGTCAGTGAATACTTAGTAAATTGTGCTATGTGGATTCTAAAAAAGATTGGTAATTTTGAACATATAGATGAATGTGATAAATAAGTGCAACAAAACATGCATGTTTCCATTTGTGACCGTCTCAAGAAAACTAGCCATAACATTAAATTTCGCTCCTTTTTTTAAAAAAAAAAAAAAAACAATTAATATTCATCTTCATATGTTTCTAGACAAGTGTGAGTTGCATTTGTATGAATAAAACGAAAATATTCGATGTATGCTCGAAGGAAAATTTTAGTAACTTTTGATTAGGTCATTAAGTGAAACATCGTATGTACCTATTTATGACCACAGCTTTAAATTCTTTGTTTACAATTAAACATTGAGTAATTTCTTTGACCAAATTAAGAAAGCTTATCATACTTAGTGCTATTGAGTTCAAATTTCATGCTCTGTGCTACAGTGAGTAACTTATGATCATAGATCACGAAAAATGCGACCACAGCGCATGTTTGTGACAGTCATATATTTTGTGACAGTGACAGATTTTCTGAATAGACATCAAGTTTGATTAAAGATACATTAAATATCAGGCTATCTCTGTTCACAGGATAGTGCTTTTTTTCTGTCAAATCTTTATTTTCACGCGAAAACGCATCGAATAAGTATATCTTTATCGAGATTTGAATGAGAAATGATCGTCATGATTTGAATGAGAAATGATCGTCAACGTGACATCAAATTGACGTTAATTCAATGAATTATTTCTTGCTGGGGATGGGGAATACCCTGAATATATTCTCCGAATGTTTGTATTCCAAAATCAACAATCAGTATTGAAAAACTATAATGCATGTATCATAAACGACAGATTTTTAGTACTGGCAGAATTTTAGAACCTAAGTATAATATTTATAAGACTTTGAATTTTTATTTGTAAATTAAAATTTCAAATCTGCATGGTGGGCAAATCCGGAAAAGATGGTCAGACATAGAACTTGAAAAAGAACTTGCTGATGTTTGTTGTAAAAAGTTAATCAAGATATTCTTAAATCAATGCTAACTGCAAAATTGAAAGGATGTTAACCAATTGGAAAGAGATCAGGTTCTCCAACTGTATTCTTTGTTGAGGAAGAAGCAATAATAGTATGCTGGATGCTTCATCTCAGTCAATGAGGCTTCCCTGCGACACACAAAAACACAACTGTTTTATAACGTTGCTCATTTAATTAATCGTAAATTAAATGATTGGATCAAGAAACACCATTTACTGATGGATGATCAGGGCGTCATTGATACGAAGCGTTTTTACGTCGCCGGAGATTTCTATTCGTGTAACTCAAAATTTGTCCAAAAGTCGAGCCTCAGTGACAGAAGATATTCTGCACGGTTGATTCAAAGAGATCGATAACAAAAATTTACTTATTCGCATATTGTTCAAGTGAGCAAATTCATTAGAATATTCATAATTTAATAACTAGTGAATTTGCTCACTTTTATAATTTCGAGATACACAATCGATCCCCTCATTCAATTTTGAAATGAATTTACCTTTCAATTTGTATTTTAATTTACTTTTTAAGATAGCTATTCCAGTTTTCAAAATACTAAAAACTCTAATTCTACGAATTATATTATTATATAATCCGTTTTTGTCGTGAATGATTCAAATCAAGATCTTAACTCTAGCATTAGTCATGAAACTTACGCTTAAAATCTAGTTTCGACTTCTACATAAATCAGTGTATCAAGTCAAGAATGAGAAGGAAAACATTTGGCCAGTAAAAAATTCTGAAGACAATTCGACGAACAAATTACTGTTTCAAAAGCATCTCAGTCTTTAGTTTGCAGATAACTCGATTAATGCTAGATCAAATGATGTCCAGCAGATCGTAGTGGAAAATGGTTCCTGCAGGATCTTCACAATTAAACGATGAGAATATGACGATAATGGACAACTAAATTTCATAAACCTTTTAATTATTACCGTTTGTTGCATTCAACCTACAAAATAAAATTTTTCTATTTTTTTTAGAGCATCTAACACTAATGTCTACGCCACTGAAGATACACAATCAGTTTCAGAGTCTGCCATTAATGATAACGATATAGTAGATGTTGAATGATACTAAAAAGAATTATCTAATCTTAAATTATTATCTTTCAGATTACTTGGACATTCCTTCTGATATGCCAGATGTTTTTAAAAAGACAATATTTTGGCTGTTAAAATAAATTAGCAACGAAAGTGCTCTAAAAGTTAAAGTGCCTTCAGTGGCCCTTCGTTGGCCTGGCAAGAATATCACCGAGAAAAGAAATAGAAAAAAATCGTCTAATTGCAATCGAAGAAAGAAAAAGAAAACTTCAAGAAATGGCTGAAAAAAAAACAAAAAGCAGAGGAAAAAAAGGCAAAAAACATTGCAACGAGCTGAAAAAGTTGAAAAATAGTGATAGTTTAAGCAGGAAGAATAGACGAGGAAAATAATGTGCAAGTAATATGATTTCTTATTCTTTACTTATATGTATGCACTACAAAAATATTTATACGAAAATATAATCGAACAACTCTTTTCATTATTATAGATCTACTACTTGTATTGTTTGCCCTCAGTATTTTCTTTTTCTTTAATGCCTGAATATATAAATATTTTTCTCGTTTTAAGTACAAAAGTTTTGAGAATTTCAAGTAACAAATCTATTAAGGTTAATTTTTCCTCAACTTTAATCTTTATGGGCAAAATGCTCTTTCGAAATGCTCTTAAGGTTGTGCTTAAGATGTTATGAGTCGATCAGAGAGCCATATTAACATCTTAAGACATTGCTTGAAGCGGTTTTGAAATTAAGAATGAACTACGAACCAACTGAGCAAGAAAATTAATCCGCTGGTCACTAAAATGATACATTTCATCTGCTGCACCAGTCATTAACCAAGACAAACGGTATATTATCACTAATAGGATCAGATTAAATTTAACGGTCATAAATGTATACATTTACATAGTCCGCTATTTTTTTTTATTTTTATTAGATTATTCTTGGAATTAGAATAAAACATGTTTTTCGATACAAAAATGATTAATCTTGAGTTCGATATATATATATATATATAATATAATTGATTCCTGATTTCAATCATTTTTATTATTAATTCATAATTGCGACTATCTTACATAGTCACAAATAGGGACATTTATCTTAGTTAGTTTCTGAGAAATAAGGGGATGTCACTTTAGGAGACCTATGTCAATATCGGCGATTTTCCTTTCCTATTATTATATATATAACTATATTAACTAACTAGTTATATATATAACTATTGGTGTCCCAATAGTTACTATGTTAATGAGATTCCAACAGTTACTATTGTGACTCCAATAGTTTGAGTAATATTGCAAGTAAACGTACAAATATGTGCAATGAGTCAATGTCAAAATAATATGACATTGAAAGAATCTACAAAACGATGTGCCAAAAAATAGTTTGAAAATATTAACATGTAGAAATATAATGCAGAATTAAAAATACAGTAATAATATATTAAGAATTGCAATAAGAGCATATTAATTCTGTTTTCATATTATGTAATTTTAATTTTATTTTTATCTTTAATTTATTTTATACTTATTACTCGTTTCTTCTACTGTCTACGATAGTATTGGCAGAGGCGTTTGGCCTAACATCTTACAAAAAGGGTGGCGCACAGGTGATATTCCATATTTTTATACCATATTTCGCTTTATTTTGAAACCTGTCGCTCTCTCACACAATATTATAGGCGAGCGTCGCAAAGAAGGACAGTAACAGGAGATGGCCACTCTACGCCCAAATGTCGGCAAGAAACCCTGTTACGAAGTTTTTGGAGGCCTCCCTTGAGAAGACGGAACCAAAATCGGAAGCGGAGGCACCCGACTATTGGCAAGCCGCCTCTGAGATGCAAGTCTCCTGCATAACGAAGACCCAGGAAAGTCTCCTTAACGGCCGAAGGAAATCTTACTGCCAAGTTGAATTCCGCGCGCCAAGACGCAGAATACGTGAACGACATGACTCGCGCTATTCGCGGAGCCTGCAGGATCGCACGCCAGTTAGGCACCGATAAGGTCCCCCCCCCCTCCCCCGTAGAAATCACGATCACTTGCATGTTCCCGAAAGAACCAACATCCACTTGTGCTATAATAAGCAAAGCGAGGATGTCGCACAAAGGACTCAGGAGACTAATTGTGGTGAGACAAATGCCATTGTGTTGTAAGATCGTCAATTTCCAAGTCGGGAAGGCGCGTGTAACTTTCGTTATCGATTTTCATGTGCACAATGCACATGATGTTGCAATTGCATCAGATCTCGCGTTAATGGTGTATAAGCGCATCACCTCTCTCGATTATATGTTATGATATTTTCGGGATAATAACTTTCCGCGTCCGCCGAAGCCACAGCCTGATCATTTCCTTTAAGTATTGTCGCGTGATAATTTGTCTTGCTTGTATCTACTTCTATATATTCTACTTCTATATATTCTTCTATATATCGTGATGTACGTTCTTTATTATTTTCCGAAATTCTGGAAGATGGTTCGAAATCCTCGCGGACGAGATCATGTCGTGTTTACGGTACCCAATAACCACTTTCTTATTTCGATTATCAAAGTACCGAATTGCTTCTATGATATTGCAAAAATTGTTCTTACGTGGTGTGAACTTGTGCTGTCAAGAATTTTATAATTGCTTTGCGCTATTGAGAGTTCAACGGAAAACGTGCGAGGCTATTTTAACGTATTTCTATCACATACTGCTATCATAATCCTATCGAAGGAATGAGAGTCGGAGATTAATAGAATATATTTATTATTTTTCTTGTTATTAATTACTGTATCACTTATTACAATCGCTCCCTATTTATTCCTCCAAACTATCCTCTGTTCTCGGCTACGAACCTTCTGCCATTACCGAGGCTAAGCAGTCGGTTACGAGAGCCTCGACACTCGCAGCTTGTAAGAATATCATTTAAGTAACATTTCGATTAATTCTAAAAGGGGCGCTCACTCGTGCCTGGCGCCCAAGTATCTATCTCGCGATCTGATATTGTGAAGCGTAATATTTTCTGTCGCATCTCGTTTGAGACTCAAACGAATTCTATTCGTGAAGATATTAGAGGATAAAGAGTATCAGCTGTGAACACTCGAAGTTTATATCGTTTTTATACCTTAAATATTATTGTACTTTTTAATATTATTAAGTTTATATTTTAGCAATAATAACACAAAAAAAATAAACAAAAATATATATATAATATACCAAGAAATTTTATGTAGCTTACCTTCTTTCTAATTAAATTTTTATTGATCAATAATAACTATTTACCAATAGCAACTATTCAACCGTATTCATCAACAGTACTAACTATTAAATGGCTAAATAACTATTGACCATTTTACTATTTACCAAGAGTTTTTATCTATAAAGGAAGCAGGGCTTGCTAATTTTTGATAGTAGAAAAACAACAAATTATACCCAGAGTTTATATTATCTAATATTGTCAGCTAATTACTATCAAAAATATAACAAAGGCAGAAATAAAGTTCTGCGAAGAATAAAGTCCTGCATAATCTGATGGCAGATTAAGAGCAGAACCTAATTCAAGCAAATTCTGTTCGATTTCTGCCACCAATCTGCTGGCAAAG
Organism: Atta colombica; assembly: GCF_001594045.1. Lineage (NCBI taxonomy): Eukaryota > Metazoa > Arthropoda > Insecta > Hymenoptera > Formicidae > Atta > Atta colombica. The sequence continues at coordinate 979,964 of NW_017259403.1, forward strand.
CATGTCTAGCAGGCTTTGTCGACAAATTCATAGACAATGGCGGATGGCATAGTTTTGTAGTTAAAATTTGATCGAATTTACTGCCAATTTGGCTCCAAATTGCTAACATTTTGTTGTCAGGGAACATATAATATATAAAGTTATATAATTTTTGTTTTTATAATACATGAAGTATAATTTTTGTTTTTACTGCAGAGAATTTGTTTTGATTAGGTATTTGTCTGCTTTATAAAAACAAATTCTTTGCTGTAAAAACCAAAATTATATAAAAAAATAATTTGTGTTTTAAAGAAGAAAATTTGTATTTCTAAAGCAAAGAATTTATATTTTTAAAACAGAGAATTTGTTTTTAATTAGAGAATTTGTGTTTATAAAACAGAATTTGTGTAACTCTCCTCGATAGATAGATGTCCTCGATAGATAGATTTCCTAATCTGAATATCTGTCAACTTTAATAATTAATACTTCGATTCGCAGGACAGAGCAACTTTCGTTTTTCTGTCAGATTCGTTCATTTAGTGCAAAAATGCATTGAACGAACCTAATTTTATCAACATCAGAAATGAGAAGACTAAACTCAACCATAAAAGTAACATGAATATTATGACTACTCTGAATATTCAGTAATGATATTTAAAAATATATAAGATTGTAAGATTGCCGAAATCGCACCACTTTTTTAAAGACTTATAAATCAGAAATTATTCTTAAGTTTTTTACAAAATAAATTGTATTCTTTTCCCTTTTTTATGTAATTTTTTTCATAATTACAATACATTAATTATACTTAATTTTTTGCACTATTATAACGTTTAAAATGAGAATTTTTTCAGTATAGCGATTTTGATAACGAGGAAATTCGAGGAAATTGTTTAAATCGCACCATCAGTATTCCTCATTTAAAACATTATGATAATGCAAAAAATTTAAACATAAGAAAAGAAACAAAATTGTATTTTATTATGGTGTTAAAAATTTAAGAATATATTTTCATAATTTCTGAAACACATGATAATTTCAAAAAATAATTTAAGGAGTTTCTACATCAAACAAAATAAATCTTTTGTAGATTTACAATATAGATTTTTACAAAATAATGAATGGAATAAAAATATATGAAAAATGGAATGGAAAAATATTAGCTAATGTACGATTTAAGAAGTTGGATTGTAGTGCGATTTAGGAAATATTACATTATGATGCGATTTAGGAAACTAGAGCATTCTTTAAACTTTTATTTACTTTTATTAAAAAAATATAAAGCAAATTTTATCTTATTAATTTAATTTTAATACTATTTTAATCACGACAAATGATCAAGACTTAAGCTATTTAACTTATATTTTTTGTAATTCTGTTATGAAATATATTGAGAAAAAATAACAACGCTATCACAATTTTTTTATTTATGTAAACAATACTCCTCTTGCACTTCATGTCAAAAGTATAAAAGAGTAACATTACAGTATGTAGTTCTTATATTATATTATAAATAATCCGCGCGCAAGAAAGTATATAAATACAATAATTGAATTTTTAAGCAAGATAGTGCGATTTAAGAGCTAATACTATGTATTTATTATTTATGTGCAAACTAAGAAGTTTATAAATTAATTACTTAAAATCAATTGTTACATACGTCTTTTATATTTACGCAAAAACAATTTCAGAGTATTTTACACATACTAAATTTGTAAAAATTTGGAGATAAACCAACTTTATCAGAGAAATATCTTAATTTTTATTCACAACATCTTTTATGCCATAAAAGAGGAGTAATTTTTGGTCTTTTTAATAAAATATTCTTTTTAATAAAATATTCTTCCCATTCTAAATTCCATTCGAAAAATATATATGAAATGATAAGAATTCTATTTAAAAATCCTCTGCCTTTTATTTTTTCTACTGTTCTCAAACTTGAATTAAATTTCATTTTAATGGTAGCGGTAATAGGAAATTTCAGCATATTAATATAGTAAAATATGAAAATACGTATGATAAATAAAATAATTATTTTTATAATTGCAATCATAATTATAATGAATATAACCAATTTTTCATTACTATTAATATGTGGTAACAATGTATAACGAAAAAATATATTTAAAAAAATGAAAAAATCTGCAGTCATTTTTAAGTGTGTGTAACTATATTAATAGCAATTTGATTGTATTTCTAACTACAAAATTAATTGGTCAAATTTACTGTACGTATTATAAAAATTAAAAAAAAAATAATTGTAAAAGTAATTATTTGCACTAAATATTTGGCAATATTATACATGGAAAAAATAGATTTGGTTGAATTAACTGAAATTGTGGTGGAAAATGAATGATCCAAAGTTCTAGTTAAGTTTACTAGATTTCTGATTAAATCTATCAGAATTCTGATTGAAATAATCAATTTCAAAATCTATTAAAATTCTAATTGAAATAACCAATTTACCAGAATTTTGTTTGAAATAATCAAAATCTAACCTTCTATCAATCTAAATTTAAGAAAACTAGTTACCTTAACTAGAATTCTGGATCGTTCATTTTCTATCACAATTCCAGTTAATTCAATCAAATATTTTTTTCCGTGTAGTAATAGTATATTTGACCACATTTACATAAATAATAATTTAACATATAAAGATTATGCGTTTCGCGGTTTTCTCCGTGTTCAGATTCATTCTTGGAATACCATCGTTTCGTGAACCATGCAGTCCACTTCATCGGGGCGAGGAGCAGCCTGATACCTGAGTATAAAGTGGACTGCAAGGTTTACGAAACGATGGTATTCCAAGAATGGATCTGAACACGGAGAAAACTCACGAAACACATAATCTTTATACAGAAAGGAAGCCATGAAAGCCTTAAGAATAATTGTCATTGTTAAAACAATAAATGTCAATAGGTAGTCGAAATTTAAAAATGGAAAGATAAAGGGCATATATACGCTAGATATCGAATGATTATATTTGATTACAATAGATAATCTAATTCCACATACAATTAAATATATTGTATAAACGTTTCGGCTTTACATTAGATCATCTTCAATATCTAATAATTAAAAAATATTTATGACCAACAATGATTCGTCTACGTGTCTTATGATATGTCTACTTGTAACGTCAACAGGCTCGTTATTAAACAATAGTCTTTTTATTCTTAATACGCAAGTTATTGATATTAGTCGAAAGGATAAAAATTTTTCATATCCATAAGCAATCGTCTTTTTATTACAAAAATTCAGGTAGTCCAAATGTTCCTATTTAATTGAAACGCAGAATTTTTAGATTCTAGTAATTATAATATTCTTTGATTAATTAACTGTTTTCAAATCGTGTTTTGAATTATAAAATATAAAAACTTCGTATCTGTGTTACAATCAACTCTGTGGAAAGATATCGAGAATGGATGACTTGTTTATAAAATACTCATCATAATGTTTTGTCAAATCTTCTTATCATGATATACAGGTATATATACCTAACAAGGAGAGAGTAAAAAGGACTTAGGTAAGAGAAGTTATGTTCAGCACAGGAAAGTATGTTTCTGATAATTTTTCCGTAACACTCTGCATATTGAGATCATCGATTTGTTTTTTGATAATTTCTGACATGATTCTTTTATGAAAACATGGTTCTATGTTTAACATCTGAACATTATCCCATTTATTTTGTGACCACATTCTATTCTGTGATAAAACAGTCAGGGAATCTTTTGATTTTTTTATATTCGTTTTTTTTGTGTCCTTTGATTTAGCGTTTTTATTTTCCTTTTTGTTTGACCAATAGAAAAGAAGTCACAATTCAGACAACTTATTTTGTATAACACATCACATTGTTCCATTTTTTCTATATTATATAATCTATCCTTACCTAATTTTATGAAACGATTATTAATAGGTTTGTACGCTATTTTAAAATTGTTTTTTTCCGCTGTAGTCTTAAATTGGTTCGAGATTGAGTTAATATACAGTGAAAAATTTTTTTTGTCGTGATCGATGGAATCATCGTTATTACCAATATTATTATTATATAAATTCTTTCTACTCGCCAATTTTTTAAGTCTCTGATTAATTGTAGAAAAAATTATGTTAAAAGGATAACCATTAATTAACAGAATATTTATCATGGATTCAATATTTTTTTTGTGATATTTCGGATGTGACAGAAACAGAATTCTATCAAGCTGATTATTACTCCTCTTTTGAGTTGCATTGGCTGGTTCGATTTATGACTTAAATATCTTTCTGAGTTCGTAGATTTTTTATATATATCAAATCTATATAACCATCTTCTAATATTACTTTAACATCGAGGAAATTTATAGATTTGTCATCGCCATACTCCACTGTAAGTCTCAATCTATCATGGTAAGAATCTATCTAATATCTCATTAATCTGATTATTCGGAACTGCTATAAAATATCATTCACATATCGATAGTAAATTGGAATGTTAATATTAATGTTAGAAAAGATTATCTCTTCCAAATCTTGAATTACTAAATTCGCTAGGACAGACAATGGAGATCCCATAGACATACTAAAGATGTGTTTAAAAAATTTATTGTCAAATTTGAAATACGTTGAATTAATAATTAAGGAAATAACATCAAGAAATTCTTTCTTTGGAATGCTTATTTTCTGTGATATGTATTCCCATCTTTTTTCAATGCTTTTTGTGACTAACTCTATGGGAATGTTAGTGTACATCGATATACTGTTGAAGGAGAATAATTTGTAATTTGATTGACAAAGCCATTTAAATTATTAAATTATTACTAACCAGTTCAAAACTATTTTTTACGTAGTAAAAACTTCTTAATACTTTTATCAATGATTTCTTTTAAAAAAGTCGCAAAGGGATATTGAGGACTATTGATTCAACTAACAATTATTCTTAGTGGATTCCTTTCTTTGTGAATCTTTGGCATCCCATAGGATCTCGGCATCATCCGAAACATTTAATTTCCTGTATGTATCCTGATTTATGTATCTCTTTCTCCTCCATCTACTCAACAATATGTGTGTTTGTTTATTATATTTTTGGGATCTTTGTTAATGTTTATATATGTGTTATTATCAGATAGATTTTCATGCATTTTCTTATTATTGAGTTCATTATTACAGTCGAATTCCCTTTATCTACTCGTGTAATTAAAGTATCCATGTTCACATATAAATTGTTTTACCGCCTTTATTCTTTCTTTTTTAATATAATGTTCTCTGTATCATTTACCTGATTATTATATTATTATATTTTAATTTTATTAAGAATTTAAATTGAATCATTCCTTATAGAATTTTTAGTGTTAATGTCTAATTTATTAATGTTAATTTCAATGTGTTTTATAAATTCTCTGATTATTTTCTCATTGTTAAATAGTATTATTAGGTAAGTTAAATTTTTGTCCTAATTGCAATATTGTTTTAACATTTTCTTTATTTCAAAATTGCTAAGATTGACTAATCATTCGTTATTGATATTATCTAATTTAAAGTTATCATTAAAATTAAGTGAACTTATATTCGTACGATACAATTTCATAATTTGGAATATTGATATCTTGCATAGAAATTTTTCTAATATTTGAAGGAATAAATTTTTTTTGAGTTAGTATTAGCAGAATTCGACCGTAATAAATTAAACTCTATAGGTTTTATGTTTTGTTTCTTTTTTTTTTGATGAGCTGCAATTCTTTTTAAGTTTTGTAATTTTTTGTTTATTCTAAGGCTCTCATTCACCCACAATTTATTAAAATTAAACTCCTGTCGACTAAGAAATGAAAAACGTCCGGATACTTTAATTACACGAGCAGATAAAGGTAATTCGACTGTAGAAAATGCATGAAAATCTATCTGATAACACATATATAAACATTAACAAAGATCCCACAAATATAATGACAAAGCAAACACACATATTGTTGACTAAATGAAGGAGAAAAGGATGTATAAATCGGGATACATAGAGGAAATTAAATGTTTCGGATGATACAATGCCAAGATCCTGTGGGATCCAAAGATTCACAAAGAAGGGAATCCACTAAGAATAATTGTTACTTGTATCAATAGTCCTCAATATTCTCTTGCGACTTTCTTAAAAGAAATTGATAAAAGTATAAAAAAGGATGTCTATTAAGTTGATACAACCACTTCAACACAATCGAATAAAAGTTGCACAGAAATTTAGTGCTTTTTTGTTGCTAATTTGTTGCTCTATTCCTGATTTTGTTGCTCCAGCCAATTCCGAAAAAATAATGGCTGTGCTAGCATAAAAATAAAATTAGCACAGCCAATCAAAAAAATAAAAAAAAATACGGCATATTCTTTTTATGCTAATTAGTTGCTCATTTTCCGATATTATTGCTCCATCCCCAACCCTCGAAAATTAGTCACCCCGAGTCAACACTATCTATAAATTGTTAGTTCTTAAAATATCTCGACTGATTATGGTTCTCTGATTTCGTTGCTCGCGATTCCCGATGAATCGATTTTGTTGCTCCATCCCCAAACCTTGAAAATCACCCCTAGACATCTAGAGTAAGCACATCACCTGTAAATTGTTAATTCTCGAAATATCTCGATTGCGGTTCTCTGATTTTGCTCGCGATTCCCGACGAATCTGATTTTGTTGCTAACTCTGATTCAAGAAAAACAATTTTTTTTTTAATTATTCTTTATTTAATTAAACATTGCTTAAAGAAATTATTACTCGAATATTTTTGGTAACAAAATGTTCCTCGAAATATATATTATTAAAGTATACCGATTTCCGATTTTATTGTTACTCTGACACATGAATAGTTAGCGATAAATTTGAATATCGATATATTTCGATATTTAATATATGGTGTTTAGAACAATTTGGTACCAAATTCGTGCGAGCAACATATTCTGTAAATGAAATTTTTAGTCATGATGCGACGCCCATAGATGCAGTTCTGGTTATTATTATATATTTTATTATAATTTAACAATATCATTTTTTAAAATGTTTTTGCTCTATAACAAAAAGCAACAAAATATAATCCAGATTTTGTTTTTGATTGATTTTGTTTACTTGTTTTTTTTTTCAATATTAGAGAATCGTAATATTTCGAGAATTGACAATTTATAAGTGGTTTTCAAGGGTTGAGGAGGAAGCAACAATATCGGGAAGTAAGCAACTAATTAGCAACAGTTTTTTAGTACAAAAATTAGTACAAAAAGAATATGCCATATTTTTTTGTATTTTTTTGAGTGGCTGTGCTAACTTTATTCTTATGCTAGCACAGCCATTGTTTTTTTTGGCTGGAGCAATAAAATCGGGAATAGAGCAAATTAGCAACAAAAAAATACTAAATTTCTATGCAACTTTTATTTACTTTTATTTTAAAAAAGAAGTATTCCAAAGGAAGAATTTCTTAATGCTATTTCCTTAATTATTAATTCAACATATTTCAAATTTGACAATAAATTTTTTAAATAGATCTTTATGCCCATGGGGGTCTCCATTGTTACCTGTCCTAACGAATTTAGTAATTCAAGATTTGGAAGAGAAAATCTTTTCTAATATTAATATTAACATTTCAATTTACTATATCGATATGTGAATGATATTTTATAGCAGTTCCGAATAATCAGATTAATGAGATAGATTCTTACCATGATAGATTGATACTTACAGAGGAGTATGGCGGGAACATATCTATAAATTTCCTCGACATTAAAGTAATATTAGAAGATGGCTATATAGAATTTGACATATATAAAAAATCCATGAACTCAGGAAGATATTTAAGCTATAAATCGAACCATCCAATGCAAAAGAGGAGTAATAATCGGTCAGCTTGAATTCTGTTTCTCCCACATCCGAAATCACAAAAAAAATATTGAATCCATAATAAATGTTCTGTTAATTAATGATTATCCTTTTAACATAATTTTTTCTATAATTAATTAGAGACTTAAAAAATTGGCGAGTAGAAAGAATTTATATAATAATAATATTGATAACGATGATTCCGTCGACCACGATAGAAAAAAATTTTTCACTATATCATATATTAATACAATCTCGGACCAATTTAAGACTATAGCGGAAAAAAACAATTTTTAAATAGCATACAAACCTATTAATAATCGTTTCATAAAATTAGGTAAGGATAGATTATATAATATAGAAAAAATGGAACAATGTGATGTGCTATACAAAAGTTGTCTGAATTGCGACTTCTTTTATTGGTTGACCAAACAAAAAGGAAAATAAAAACGCAAATTAAAGAACATAAAGCGAAAAAAATCAAAAGATTCCCTGACTATTTTATCACAGATAGAATGTGGTCACAAAATAAATGGGATAACGTTCAGATGTTAGACATAGAACCATGTTTTCATAAAAGAATCATGTCGGAAATGATGTTTATCAAAAAACAAATCGATGATCTCAATATACAGAGTGCTACGGAAAAATTAGAGCCAGCACAGGAAAGTATGTTTCTTTCTAGGAAAGAAACATACTTTCCTGTGCTGAACATAACTTCCCTTACATAAGTCCTTTTTACTCTCTCCTTGATGTTAGGTATATATATCTGTGTATCATGATAAGATTTGACAAAACATTGTGATGAGTATTTTATTAAAACAAGTCACCCATTCTCGATATCTTTCTACATATTTGATTGTAACACAGGTACGAAGGTTTTATATTTTATAATTCAAAACACGATTTGAAAACAGTTAATTAGTCAAAGAATATTATAATTAGTAAAATTTGGAAATTCTGCGTTCAATATAACAATTTCAATATAACAATTAAATAGGAACATTTGGATTACCTGAATTTTTGTAATAAAAAGACAATTGCTTATGAATGCGAAAAATATCCTTTCGACTAACATCAATAACTTGCGTATTAAGAATAAAAAAACTATTGTTTAATAACGCATGTTGACGTTATAAGTAGACATGTCATAAGACAATACATGTAGACGAATCGTTGTTGGTCGTAAATATTTTTTAATTATTAGATACTGAAGATGGCCTAATGTAAGGCCGAAACGTTTATATATTTAATTGTATGTGGAATCAGATAATGTATTGTAATCAAATAATCATTTACTAACGACATCTAGCGTTCGTATGCCCTTTATTTTTCCATTATTAATAATTTAACATTTTTCTTAAAAAAAATACTACAGAAATAAGAATATTATCAAAGCCGCATCTCAAAAATAGAACATTCGCGGCGAAACACGCCCGCCATGATCTCTCGAGACTGAGGACAATCGTTTTGTCATTATCATTTTCTATGTTAGTAAATATCAGTGTATTATTTCGTTTCCATGTAATTTCTTCAAATATTAAACTGGCAGTAGAGGAAGAAATTAAGAATGGTTACAGTAGGAAGTATAAATAACGTTGGCAATGTCTCTCGATCACAAGCGTGTGATTAACTCAGCGTAAATGTATTAAGCTACCGTTCTAGGGATCGTAGATTCAAATCTTACCCGACGATGTGTTTTTTAATAATTAATTGTAGTTAATAAGATAGAATATAGATATGCAAAACAGTAAATAGTGAGTTGAAATGGAAAAATAAAAGGTAATAAAAACAAAAAAGTTATTTTTTTTCATTAAGATATAATCATATACATTTTTTATTACATAAAAGGGATTGTTTGGTCACAATTTGCCAAATTACACATTGCCAAATTATTTCATTTAAAATAATTTCATTTAAAATAATTAATAATTTGGTTATATTTGTCATACGATTTCGTAATAATCATCTAACTTTGCTACCAATTTTCAAATCTTGGTAGTAATAGGTGTATGATTCTACGTACTTTTAATTATGTTTATTGTTATAATATTTTATATATAATTTACTATATGCAAATACGATTTATGTAGAAGATAACCAGTTGAATGTAGTTGAATGAATATCATGATCGTTGCGATCATAATTTAGTGTTCAGATTATTATAATTCATAACAATTATAAAACAATTATAAAATTTATAATTGTCCCAAAAAAAATGACTATAAATTATAGTTAAATTATTTCAACCATTTTTTTTTTCTTAGTGCAGGATTTCTTGCCACTTCATGACACTTCATACATTGGCCAAACGAAAAGGCAGTTAAAAACGAGAATTGCGGAGCATATGTCTAACAGTAATTAAAAATCAGGTTCACTGTCGGTCATATCAAATCATCGAATATCACTCAATCAGAATTTCGATTGGAACAATAAAAATTTTAGACAGTGAACCTTATTATGATAAGAGACTGATTTCTGAGATGATTTTTATAAAAAGGCCGAATATCAGATTAAATAAGTAGAGTGACTGAATCCCTGCCTGAAATATAATATATCGCCTATCATATCGATGTGAACCTGGCGCTCAACTTTATCAAAAATAAAAATTAATACTGTAAATCGTTTGTACTTCGTTTGTACTCATTTGTACCGATCATTATTTCTTTTGTACCTCAAACAATTAAACAAAAAGTGAAAAATAAAAAATGGCCAGCGCGTAACTTTAAGATTTTTTAATTTCATTCGAAGTACAAACGATATTAATTTTTATTTTTGATAAAGTTGAGCGCCAGGTTCACATAGGTGCCTATACATCATACAATCACTTTCCCTTTTCTAAAGATCTTCTTATCATCTCTTCTCCTATTCCACAAACTTTCCCTCCGCAATGATACTCTAGTTAGTCGCTGTTGATGGCTTGTTTTCGGTATCAATTTAAATATGTATAGGAATTAAAGATCTGTACGTGACAAAACAGCTAACAAAATAATGGAATAGGAATTCTAGAATTTTCTTTGAACGAATCATTTTAAACTTTTTACTGATTTGGTAATTATCCAAAGTTCCTTAACAATGCTTCTTGCCTAAGAACAGAAATAATTGTAATTTTTATTTGTGGAACCACTCAAAGCTAATTATCATCATATAAGAAAAATTTTTTAATCGATTTTAATTTATCGATATTATAACACAATATACAATATGTTTTCATATATTTCAATGTACAATATATGTTTTCATATATTTTAAGTAGCGTGAAACTGTTACCAAGCGGTCATTATGGACAGCAGGCAATACCATTTGAATTTTGATACATGTACAAGATGTTCAAACCGTTTGGAACTTCAATTTCTTCTTTTCGCTGTATGCACATCTCTTTAATTAGATGTACAACTTTGCTTCCGCCGTTTTCCTATATGGCTTTAGCGGTAAGTGGTGGTCGAAATAAATAGATCATAGACGTCATACAATAAACATGGGCATCTGTCAACATAACTCCATAGAAACATTAGTCGATTTGTGTCTGCATCATAAAGTTCTCGATTGAAAATGTCAGTTTACGAGCCAAATTCTCGTCATTTGCGGGAGGTTTTAATTTTTTGTTTCAATATGAAGAAATCTGCGGCTGAGGCTCATCAAATACTCTCAAATACTTATGGTGAGGCCGCTATTAGTAAAAGAACGTGTGGTGAGTGGTTCAACGCTTCAAGAACGGTGATTTTGACGTCGAAGACCGGCATAGTGATGGAAGAGAGAAGGTTTTCGAAGATGCAGAATTGGAGGCATTACTGGAGCAAGACTCGTGTAAAAATGAAGAACAATTGGCACGATCATTGGGAGTGATTCAACAAGTCATTTCAAAATGCCTCAAAGCCATGGGAATTATTCAGAAGCAAGGAAATTGGGTGCCGTACGAATTGAAGCCGAGAGATGTTGAACGGCGTTTGTTTGCTTGTGAACAGCTGCTTGAAAGGCAAAGACAGAAGGAATTTCTGCATCGCATTGTGACTGGAGACGAAAAATTGGTTCATTACGATAATCCCAAGCGCAGAAAATCATGGGGAGTTCCCGGCCATGCTTCCACGTCGACGGCCAAACCGAATATTCACGGCTCCAAGGTCATGCTCTGTATTTGGTGGGACCAGCTCGGCGTAGTGTATTATGAACTGTTAAAACCGACTGAAACAATCACAGGCGATCGGTATCGAACGCAATTGATGCGTTTGAGCCGAGCATTGAAAGACAAATGGCCGCAATACAACGAGAGACACGATAAAGTGATTTTGCAGCATGATAATGCTCGACCCCATGTTGCAAAAGTGGTCAAGACATACTTGGAAATGTTGAAGTGGGAAGTCCTACCTCACCCGCCGTATTCTCCAGATGTTGCTCCCTCTGACTATCACTTGTTTCGATCAATGGCACACGGCCTGGCTGACCAGCACTTCCGGTCTTATGAAGAAGTAAAAAATTGGATCGATTCGTGGATAGCCTCAAAAGATGA
>NW_017259403.1:992368-994118 GCF_001594045.1 Atta colombica
GTTTTTTCGACGCGGGATTCGTACGCTACCCGAAAGATGGGAGAAAGTAGTGGCCAGCGAAGGACAACACTTTGAATCATAAATGTATAACCAGTTTTTTACAATAAAGCCTCGAATTTCGGAAAAAAAACGGCGAAAGCAAAGTTGTACACCTAATATATAAAATTTGTTCAATAGATGAAAATCAAAGATAATCTAATCGGCTAAAATATAAACTTGTTATTACTAAAATAATTATAAAAATTTGTCACCTTTTATAAAAAAATATAAAGAAATTAATCGAGATAAAAGTTAGAATAAATAAATTGTTGCAATTAATAAAAACGATATACATTGTTTAAAAAACATTTATTCAGCATTACTGACATAATCGAACTCATTATTTTTTTCTCTACTTCTCTCTTCCTCTTCTTCTTTATTTCTTCTACCAAATATGCTATCTGCTTCTTCGTACCTCCTTGTTCTTTCCCCCGAGTTTCTATGAGTGGAATTTCGTAAGCGTTGCTACTTTCGATATGCATTCAATCTCATCAGAAATATTTTTATTCATCTACTCATTTAACTCATTAGCAGAAGATACTGTTTCGTTAGCAAGAATATCTCTATCCGTCTACCGATCACAGGCTTCTACAGGGTGTCTCAGAAATAAGGTAGGAACCATTGGAGGCGTAGAATGAGTCAAGGGAAACAAAAAAGTCTGATACCATTTTGAGATATTCGCTGTAGTTTTCGAATTAAAAAAGAAAACGTCTAAGCCAATGTGCGGTGAAGCCACGCCGCGTGAATTCGTAGCACGGCCCACCGCGCCTTACTCTCGGCGGCGCACCACCGCCGCCGCTCGAGTAAGGCGCGATCCATTCTGACACCCAGAAACCAGAAAGCATTCAGATTTCTTTTGAGTGCCTTTATTAGACGCTTAGGTGGAACGTTCAGATTCCTACTCTATCCATCCGGAGGATGGAAAAACTATTAAAACTTCCTGTGTTATTTCAACATGTTTAACGTGCATCTATACAAAAATTCAGTTATGCCTGCTATAAACAATATAAACCATAGGAGCTCAAAGGAGGCCAAGTATTTAATCATCTATTAAGTTATACAAATCGAGACTTAAGATATTGATAAGATATTTATCTTACATCTTTTACCATTATTATATATATAGATATTTACAGATATATTTTATTGATATATAATTATATATAATTTATATTAAATCTGACGTTATATGATTTACGTTACTATACTCGATACTTATACTCTCTTATTTAGAGTGCGTTCAGATTCCCAAACTGGTATTTTTCGCCCAGTCACTCAACGATCACCCACCCAGTAAACACAGCCTAACATCCGCAACACTCGCGTGCATCATTTCATTCTTATTTAATATTTGTAAACAACAAGGATAAAATAATACTCGTTGTAGACATTAAGTGGAAAGCACAGTCTTGACAGGAAATTTTATATCTTATATACAATGTTAACTCAAGAAAATCTTGCTCATTTTTATAAAACTTTTAAATATATTCGATATCGAAAAACATGTTTTTATTTTACATTTTCTTGTAATTGATAAAAAATTCTCGGAGATGTTCTCAATAAATAGAAACATAAATCATCTCTCTTTGAGCATAGATTTATTAACTGAATTTTTCAACAGTCTCTATTTGCGAAAAAGATATTTCAGTTTATGACAAATTATGGAAAAAAGAATAAAGAATAAAGGATAACAAATGTTAATAAGAAAATC
>NW_017259403.1:994218-1002502 GCF_001594045.1 Atta colombica
TATTTATCTACTATATCATAGGTCTCTCTTGTATGGTAAAGAGTGCTGAGAATAAAAATTCAGATATTTATATCAGAAAATGTAGATTTTTTTTTATATAAATCAATGATAATTTGTTATTCGTTATGATTGCAGTAACATCCAAAAAATTCAGACGATTATTCTCTCCAACATCGTGAATTACATATGTTCATACAAAGAATTAAACGTCAAATATACAATTAAATGAATCGTATAGCGTCTAGTATACACATGAAGTCTAACTAGAAAGATGTCAACGTATCTCACATAGAAGGGCAAACGTATCGGTAGTAACTCTAACAGTTAACTCTAAATCTCATAACATAAGATTCGTCAATCGTCGATAAAAAAAAGAGTATATTGTTTTTATAAACATGTTTTTAACCAAAAATGTGTTTTTATACACATTTTTAAACAAAAGCACTTCTATAGATTTTCCCCTATCTCCCGTCGTGATGAATTTTGTATTATAAGATTTAGAGTTAAGGGCATTAAAGTTACTACCGATTAGCCGTTTTACAGAGATATTGATAATCTTTTTAGCTACACCATGTTTCATTTGGCGTTTAATTCTTTGCACGAACATATGGAGTCAAGATGGAGGATGTTGAAGACAACAATTGTGAATTTTTTGGATGCATTGTAATTATAACAAATTATCTTTTAATTTATATTTTAAAAAACTACATTTTTTGATAATATTTGAATTTTTGTTTTTACCATCTTTTATCATACAAAACAGGTGTCTATGGCATGGTAGACAAAATAATTTTTCTTTTCAAATCCTGCTTTCCATAGAAAGAACTTCATATACCATCAATTTTCTCATTGATGATTGTTATTCTTTATTCTTTATTTTTTCCACGATTCTTCATAGATTGAATTCTTTATCTTTCTATAAAAAAAGACGATCGAGAAATTTTATTAATGAATCTATAATAAAAAAAAAACGAACTATTATTTATGGAGAACATCTTCGAGAATTTTTTTATCAATTACGAGATGTAAAATAAAAACAGACTTTTCGATATCGAATACAAAAAGTTTTATAAAATTCTTAAGCAAAAACTCTTAAGTTAATGACTTATAGTGATGTTGTATGTAAGATATAAGATTTTCTGCCAAGAAACTATGCCAAGAGACTATGCCATAACGTATGTTGACTAAAACAAAACGATATTTAAAAACAAGAGAAGAATATAATTCCGATATAAAAAAAAAAAATGGGTCTTCATCTACCATTTCAAAGTATAAAATCATTTTGATTGAAAAGAATTTAGGGCTTCTAATCTTTTGCTTTAATATTTTTTATTATCTAAAATCTGGGCTGTGTTTCAAAATTCACTGCCAGCACTGAAAATCTATAGTCACATTATGTGTATTATAAATTTTCAGCACTGGCAGTGAATTTTGGAACACAGCCCAGATTTTAGATAATAAAAGATATTAAAGCAAAAGATTAACTTCAGGGATAATCTACAAAATTAAACAAAAAAAAAACGGTTTAAATAAACAAAATGATACAGAATTTCTTTCAGAATCATATCTGTTCTTATCCTGGATACATTATCTCTCAACTGACTCCCACAGTATGAACCTCACAATCAGTTCCTTCTTCCTATATTAATTTATATCAAAACATCTCCCCGCTTTTCATGTATTTTGTTTATTATAATGTTCAACGTGTTTTACTTCTGTTTCATTTTAATTGTTCCGTCGATCCATTTTTTCCATTTGTTTGGTCATATTATTTCAATATGTTAACTTCCATCTGTTGTTATATTATTCAAGGTATGTTACAATTTAATTATGTTACAATTAATTTACCAATAAAAATATGTCCACTAGTTATAATATTCTATCTACATCTATGATTACCACGTTCTTTTCATATTGGTATTTTCTTGTTTGAGCGATATATTTTAAATACAAAATGGAGATCTACATTTTTAATTCTATAACAAGGACATGATTGATGTAAAGAAGTTTTTATAATATTGTAAGTTACTATTGTGTAAGTTACTATTCACTGAGGATAGTCCTGTGAAGTCTAAAACGTTTGGAAGTTTAAATATATTGTAATATATAAGAATTTGTTATACCAATAGCATGTTTGACTCAGCCTTTTGTTGAAACTTATTTGAAACTTGTAATTCTTTGAGCCTTTGCAGACTTTGTATAATTCTATTAACTAATTTGATAGTTTTATTCGTATTATTTAATAAAAATGTGTCCATGTTCATTAAGTTAATCGGATTAAATTTAAATGGCTCTACAGTACATTTATTTCGTTTTCATAAAATGTAGGTTAGCTCACTGTTAGTTCGAATCTACAACAAGCTACGATAGGTCTGTTTTTTTATTCTTTAAACTGCATTCTTTCTCATTTTCGCCATATATTAAACATATACTTATCTCACTTTAAGTTACAAAAGCAAACACTAGTTCTATCATAAAAAACCCAAGTTGATAGTCAATAATTTTAGAGCCATGGTATACAAAAAACTTAAACAATAAAACATAAGCAGTAAGAAGCGAATTGACCAATTGCAGTAAAGTCCGTAAAGCCATAACATAATTAGAAGCCAATCCAACATGTTAATTTCCTTACTGTTTATATCTTACTATCTTAAGTTTTATGTGCCATGGTCTTTACAAAGAAGTTGATTGCTGGGCAACTTTATCGATTTACTGATTTCGACCAATCCCGATTCACTAATTATCCTTCGGATTCGTTTCTGATTCATCGATTATAAACTACCGATTCTTACGCTTTTACAATGAATCGATAGTTCAATGGATCGGTAGTTCTAAATCTTATCGATGAAGTTGACCAATAGCCATCTTGTATGACTAAAGCTGATTGGCCAACTTCATCAATTAAGATTAGGATTTCTGACTACCGACTCATTGTAGAATCAGCATTATACACTCGGCTTTACAGTACATCTTTTAATTCGAGGTTAGTTTATCCTAAATTTGTAGTCGTGCTACAAACTAACAGTCGTTTTGTCATTACCTTGCCTTTCTGGAAGAATTCTATAAATCCACTTAATGTAGTCATCGTGCGTGTGAAGATTTATTGTTACAGTTATTCGTTTGTACATTCACATATAAAAGATGTGAGAAAAGGAAATTGATTGACACGTTTAGCTTACGCATAGATCCGAATATTCATCTTTAAAAATCACTCTACGATGTTCACTCGTATTCGTAAACAAATCAGAGCAAAATATTTCGTTCGATCATACAAACTGAAGTACTAAACCACGAAAAAATGTTCGTTCAAATTGTGATTAGAGAGAAACTTGAGAGAAGCCATGCCGGCCTTTTTCCTGTTATCGTTGAAATCGTCGGTACACTACCGCCAATACATTTATTTTTGATTTAGGAACTACGTGGCTACATCAATTTTCTTACACTGTCGATAAAATCATAGCAGAGAGACATAAAGAAAAGGGATATACGAATCCATGCTGCATCCATAAATTGGAAATCAAGAAAACTGAATATACATATACATAATATGTCAACGTAAATTTTATAATTTTTGTTATTGAAATCACCCAATCATAATCAGATAGCGTGTCAGCAAAATCGCACAAATCTGTCATTGCCCAGATAACAATTGGAGGGCTCACATTGCCCTCACGATTGTCGTATCGTGCGTGATTGACGTATCGTGCGTGATTGACGTATCGTGCGTGTAAGAACGCTATCATATTGCCTTCACAACGTGAGAGTAGAAACACAAATGCAAGTGTAAAAGATGTCATCACTGCGCAATCTACAGTACGAATCTCCTATCGCTATCGGTTTTTTGAAAATTCAAAAAATGTAGTTTCTTTTAATACCCTGGTAGGTTAGAATCATGAATAGAATCATCCGCTGTACAATAATCCTCTCATATTCATTATCTCATATTTTATCACCCATTCTCTGTATTTTGTAAGTATTGGATGAATACAAAATAAAATGTTAATTTAAAAAGTAAAATGCTTTGTATATACTATATTTAAACAGAAGGTCTTCGTAACTATAATATAATTACACTATTGAGAAACGATAATCTATACAGTCTGAGTTGTGTATCCGAATACTTGAATAATTCGATTTGCATTATATAAAATTTACATAAAATTTCTGCAAACTGCACGCCGAAATAAATTTATAATTGTTAAATGCATTCATAAACAGAACTAACCTATTAACATGAAAAACATTTACAAAGACATTAACATTAAATTATCGTTTGATAATATTGTTGTTGCTAGTCATGTTAGATGGATAAGCATCTTAATCTACATGATTTGTTTCAAAAAATGTAAACTCAGACTGAATTTGGAGATCTTTTGAGTTTCGTTCGGGTGTCTTCCTAATTCGACCACTGAGACTGCGGTATATATAATACTTATATATATAATACTTATCGTAACTAGTTTATATAAGAAAATTTGTGCGTTGATTGAAAAATAAGCAGTATCTTTAAAACTTTAACGTACCTATACCATTATGATATACATATTTAAATTTTTTAAATTTATTTCATCTTGTCATAATTAATAATATATTTTGTATGTGCATGCACGCATGTGTATGAGAGAGAGAACGAAAGTAGCAGAGAAGAGGGATAACAACACGAAAATCATTTTTAATAATATGTATATAATCAGAACCATTCGGGTAACGGGCATTGTGATATTTTACAATGAAACATTTTTTTAATATTATTATAATATAATATATTTATTAATAACATTATATAAAATATTTTCCGCATAAAAAGTATAAAAATATTTTGTTTCTATGTAAATACACGTGTTTATATGACAATTTATTTTAACGCTTATTTTCTTCAATTTGCGTATATAATGAGTCATCATATTCTATCCAGTTGGTACCGTTATGCACATATGCAGTATAATGACCAATCGACGTTTGGGAATGTCCGTGATATACACATGTACTGTTGCTCATTTAATTGAATAGATAGTGGAAGTGTCCTACAGAATAATTATAATCGAAGATTCAATAAACAGTTGTGCATCGTACGATATGCTTACAGAACGCTCTTTATCATATTTACTATATTTAGGTTTTAAAACTTTTCCTTCTTTTATTGCATCCACAATATTTGCAAAATCGTGTTTAATATTTCTTCATTTATCGATAAAATGCTTCTTAATAATTTTTATGTTCCCACATATTTCACATATTTCGAAATAGCTGTAACTTTTTTAGAATACATATTCGCATAAATTGATAAAGCGTTTATTGTTACAATGTCACGAATTGTCGTATATTGTACAAAACATGTTACAAAATTTCAGCTCGCATTTTAGTATCTTTTTTGTTGGATCACGTTGTACAAAAGATTTTATAAATTTAAAAGCATCTATTGTAGCTATATCTACATTTTCTTTAAATTTCTCGTACACGCATACCGCGGCGACAATTTGCACAATGCTATCAAAATCACATGTATTTTCGACAATTACATTATTAGATCCTATTTTTAAAATCGGAGAAATATTACCATTTTGTAATATACCTAGCGCAACATTTTTATTAACATTAAACGTTTCCCAATCAGGACATGCATCTAGAGAAGTACGTTTAGTTTTTTTATCATTTTTATTTCGCCAGTTTTGTTCCGCCGCTATTTCACAAGGTTCTTCATCCGATTTGTCAAAATTTACAGATAGTTTCTAATGTCGAACATGTGACAATATAGGAATGAAGTTTCTCGCTATTTTAACATGTATCTCCTTGATTAATATCTGTCAATAATAATAAATTCGATAATAATAAATTCGTCTACATCGCGACCGATCTCAGTTCTCCAATCAGCAATTTCATCTGTATCAGAAACTCCTCTGATTTTATTACGTAATAAAACTTTTATCGTATCATAATGCGTATTAATACTTGACATTGATGATAATATCGGTCTGTTAATTTCTGATGGTTTACTTTGCTTTACCGGAAAAAGACTGAATGTGCAGCATTAAAAATTTATCTATTCGCATCGATTGTACTTGCGAATTGTACTTTAATAATCTGTGTTGATATCATTAAATTCAGATTCAACTGCAGAACTTGCATTTACTTTGTCAAATCCAAATTTGGTATCATTACTTCAGAGTATAATGGAAAATATGGTAACAAATACTTAATTTTTTGCGCCATTACTGGATAATAATATGGATTTATGTCTACACCTTCAACAGCATTACTCAATTCATTAACACAACACAACAAGAATGTATGGACCCAGACAACATTGCATCTTATTCGAATGAAGTTTCTCGTTATTTTGACATGTGTTTCCTGGATTAATATCTGTCAATAATAAATCCGATTCGTCTACGTCGCGACTAATCTCAATTCCCTGATCGACAATTTCATCTGTAACAGGAACTCTTTTGATTTTATTATATAATAAAATTCTTGATATTTCAGCTAAAGTATCAGGCTAATTCTTGTCTTTTCCAACATTTTCACTGGAACAGAGAATAATTATAGCACGCATGATTTGTTATAAGTCAGTAAAATATGTTGTTCTTGTTAATAAACACATTACATTATGTAAAATATCTTAATTTTAGGATGGACAGATGTAAACATTTTCCATCTATTTACAAAGTTAACGTAATGCGAAATATCTAAATGCAAAAAAACATGTTGGCATTTTATCGGACTTATTTGAAATTAATAACAAATATATTGATAAATATTCCTTTAGACCATTGTTACCAAATACTCTCACAATAGCATCCATTAATGCTCTATCAAAGTCACAACTATGTGTGAATGTGGAAAATTTGTTTTGTGCAAACTACCGATTCGATGTATTTCTACTAGCCAATAAAGAATCGCATTTGTGTGCTGTGCAGCGCTTAACATTTGAAAAACTGGTATTTTTGCAGATATTTCTCATACAATTTGATACAAGTATATATGACTTGATAATTCTCCATTTAGCAATTTTAATTTTTTACTAAGGATCCGGTCGTATCTATTGAAATATAATTTGGATATTGCATTTAGGCTGCTATTTGTTCTAAAGTCCAATAATATACAAAAAACGGATCTAATAAGACAGAATGTATTGTACCCGCATGTAATTCATATTTCATTTTAAGAATATTTTTTACGGGATCTCTTTCATGATTTGCCTAATAAATTAATATCTTGTCTCTCTTGTTTAGCTTTCCGCAAAACGCTGTTAGTAAGTAAATGTGGAAGTTCCGGATCACTTAAGTCCATAAGTTTGTCTGCTTCTGCTTTGCGTCACCAACAAGGTAATTCATGATTTTCTGCCAGTTGTTTGGGTATCTTTATTCTCCTTTGTCCTTTGAGCTTTTTTTTCATGGATTCATCAAAATTACTAATCTTGCATTCTACAATATAACAACATTGGCTTGTTAATAACCTAACAGTTACAGTTGCATTCTTTACATGTCCCTTTAACTGTAAAATATACGGCGCGTAGCTTAGCGCCGAGACATTATATGGAAAAAAATAGATTCGCTGATTCAGCAAAGCTTGCGGCGCGAAATTGATATCTGTAACTAAGAAAATTTGGTGGTTTAACAAAAAAATTATGCCTGTAAGCATTTATCAGTACGCTCATAGAACAAACTCATTTTCGTTAATATTATCATTGCTATTGCAACAAATTAGTTTAATTGAAATAACTAATTTACATTTGTAATATATGCATTTTAATAACTTTAATACAAAAATTGTTGCTGTTATTACCAAAGAAAAGGATTGCGGAAAGTGTGAAAATTTTGCCGACGGAAGGATATATTAGTGATATTTGTGATAATAGAAACGAGTCGTGGTGCTGCGACCGCGGCGCACAGTGCACTACGTTATTTTCGATTGTTTAAAAGTAGTGCGCTACGCTTTCTTCTTGTTTGAAGATAGCTGGAGCGCATATCCTTGATATGATGAATCAAGTTTTCTCGTGTTATTAAACTGTATTATAAATAGATACATTTATTTAATGTGTTTACATATATATATATATATATAAACACATTAAATAAATGTATCTATTTATAATACAGTTTAATAACACGAGAAAACTTGATTCATCATATCAAGGATATGCGCTCCAGCTATCTTCAAACAAGAAGAAAGCGTAGCGCACTACTTTTAAACAATCGAAAATAACGTAGTGCACTGTGCGCCGCGGTCGCAGCACCACGACTCGTTTCTATTATCACAAATATCACTAATATATCCTTCCGTC
>NW_017259403.1:1002669-1008911 GCF_001594045.1 Atta colombica
AGTTGCTTATTATCTGTTAATCAATTTTCTTAGAACACGTGATTCTAAATGTAGTATAAAAAGATAATAATGAAAAAAATTGTATTTTTTTAAATTATTAAAAAATGGATATTTTTATTGTATAAATATTTCTACATATGTTAAAATTTTATTTATTTTTAACATTAAGTAATAATTTTTAAAAAATTTACAGGAAATGATCAAAATTGATCTTCTGCGATATTTAACCGATGATGATATAAAAATATTAATACCAAAAATTGATGCACAAATTTTATTTCGAAAAAACTTAAAGTATTTTTTAAGTAAAAATAATAAAAAAATGTATTATATACTATAATCACAATTCTTGACTATTAATTATTTTTTTAATATAAATTTATTTTTTTAATTGTAGCAACTTAAAGATTCGAATAAAATAGATTGTGAAGAACAAACATTGAATAAGGAGAAAGATAACGCAAAAAATAAAAGAACTTTTAAAAATCCCAATATAACAATAAATATTGATAAAAATAAATGTGCCACTGCAGAATCAACACATTATCGATGGATGTTCATACGACAGCAATGAATATGATTTGACTGATACGAAAATATTGATTATTGGAGATGAAAGTGGTAAAAAAAATTCATTTATGACAATTAATATATTTATAATACTTTTATGTAACAACAATTATTACTTATATAAACATATTATGTTTATGTTACAAGTTTATTATATTTCATGTTTGATTAAAATAATAATTTAATTCCTATAGCTGAAGAATTATTTAATAGTGAACCTCCACAAAAAAATAACAGAAACTATTCTGTGACAATATTTTAAATGATCATAAATTAGATGAATCATTAATGTTGATTGAAACGAATGAATTCAGAATCTCTAAAACAATAATATTAAAGGAGATAAAAAAATACAACGATACAATAACTATCAATGATTATATATGTTTTTCAATATTATTATCTCAAATACTTATTTACTTCAACATATGTATATAATTTTCTAACATATACCTAATTCTAACATATACCTAATTTATAAAATTAATTTTTATTTATTTATCATATTTTAGAATTTAAAAAAATGTTTTAAAAGATTCTGTTAAAGGGCACACTATTTTATCTGCATATCAATTCCATGAAGAATTAAATGAAAAACAGAGAAATTTTGGCTGATGTTATTGTACATTATGAACTTAGAAACATATATAAATTTTCGTACTTAAACATTTTATTATTTATTAGAATATTACATTTAGATTGTAAAATATATTAAAATGTTAGACTACATCTGCAGCTATTTGTTGAATTTCTAGAATTACTTCTGAACGTGCAGAATATATAGCACAGAAATTAATTAAAATATTTCCTACAGAAGAAAAAAATAAGCTGTTTTGAATTACATGATATGTAATTCAATTTTATTTAAAAAATTCTATAATGTATTAAAATATAAAGTTTTTTGTAGGACACTTGGATACTTCGTGAAAAAAATAGAAAAGGAAAAAGTGTAGGAAGAGGAAAAATTTTAATAAAATTTCAGATGGTAAGAAGAAATTTTATAAAATCTGGCGCTATTAAAGTGCAAAAAAAAGAAGAAATAAAAGAAATAGCTGATAATTGTGAATTTTTCAAAAATTCTAAAAATTTAAAAAATTAAAAAAATTAAAAAACTTTTTAGTTGTAAGTATTTGTTTTAGATTCAGACTGTGAGCAATACGATTTGTGATTGCAAATAACAATAAACGTAGATAAAAATAACTCAAGTATGGAAGAAAAGATCTAAAATACGATTAAAGTTTTTACAATCTCATGATCATAGTACTCAAGATTATATTAAACTTTATTCTACTTTAGAACCTCAAGGATATACCTTAGTAAGAATAAATGAAAATAATTTTTTTAGGTTTTTCTAAATTACGTAATATATTTTTTCTATATTTCAATTTAATCTTTTCATATTTTAATTGGTTTTTATTTAAACTTGTACAAATTTAACATAATTTTATTTTTATTCTCAAAAATTTGTTTCTATCTTTTTAATGCAACTTGAACAATGCACTTTAATGCAACTGCTACATAAATATTTATTCTAATTATTTTTTTTTCTTTTTTCATTTTAGCTGGAAAAAGATTTTGAAAAATTATCCTGAAGATATATGCACAATGAGCAAAATTGTCAACATTCATAGAACAAAAAGTGACTATAATAGATCCAAAATTTAAACCACATTCTAATCCAGATATAAATAAATATATACAAAATATCTCACAGTAATTTCTTATAAAATTAATTAATGCAATACAAAGTAGACATTAAAAATTAATGTTTTGTTACAGATAAAAAAATAGTTCAACTTTTATCATAATTACTTTCTTTTTTTCCTATATATACAACAATTGTTGGAAAAGGAAAAAGCTGGCGGCCATCGTTATGCGAAAGATGAGAAGCAATTCTATGACGATTGAGGTATAAATTTGTCACTATTTTTTTATGTTCTTAATGAAATTTTTTTTTATAAATTCTTCATATTACTTTTTAGAAATTTTATGTAAATTTTAAAATTAAAATTCTTCAAAATTTTTATAATTTTCTTATAAAATTTCTCACATTTTTTACAACTATTAATACACAATCTACAACTTTTCTAAAATTTTTTATACGTAATTCTGAAATATTCTAAGATCTCAAATATTTTTCGTCCTATACGATATCTAAAAAAAAGTTTATAAACTATCTGAAAATTTTAAAAGTATTTTTTCAGAAAGTTTCATTTAAAATATGAACAATTTTTTACCAGAGATTAAAATGTTATTAAAATATACTTAAAATATCTAAATTTACTATTAATATGTTAAAAACAAAAATATGTTTTTATAAATGAAAAAATTTCAAAAAATATTTTATTGTATTTTTCGATTCTTTTAGGCGAATACCTCTTTAAACAATTTCAATTTATATTTATACAAATCATAGTTGTATTAAGGACATTTATATTATTTTTCTCTTTTAACTTTGATTTAGACTTATGGCGACTTAAGTATCAAAATTAATGAAAGAAGAGAGAAGTTATCATTTCAAATTAATGTTGCAACCACAGGCTGTTATCATAGGATCTTCAGAAACTGATATAAAACATAATATAATAATCGTTGATAAAATACATTATGAAGTAGAATCATTACTAAAAGCTATTGATATAATCTTTAAATGTATCCATAGCCTACATGCTGAATATCCTAAGAAAAGTGAACAAATTTATCTTTTTCTACAAACTAGTATTTATGGTATTACTTTCAAATACGACAAAAAGAAAAAATTGTAATACTTGTAAGAATTAGCAATATATAAAGAAAACATCAATTCCTTTTTTTCACAAAAAAAAAACAGAAATTCTCTTTTAAGTTACAACTTCAATTATATAAAAATTAGTACTTTAATAAAAGAATATAAAAATTTTTCTTTATAAAAACAGTTTTTTTTGAAAAATTATTATTTGTCTTTTGTGTTTATTATAAAATATAAAAAAATATGTTCTATATTACATTGTCATTAAATATAAAAATATCAACATGAATAGTTAAAAATTTTTATATAATTGAAGTTGTAACTTAAAAGAGAATTTCTGTTTTTTTTTTGTGAAAAAAAGGAATTGATGTTTTCTTTATATATTGCTAATTCTTACAAGTATTACAATTTTTTCTTTTTCTTTTTTTTATTTTATTGAAAGTTTATGTAACTTTTTTTATATATTCTTCTATATATATATCTATTTTTATATATTCTTTTATATATTCTTCTTTGTAGTTTCAAAATGCCGATTTGCTTTATGTAAAGATGAACTCTTGAACATTAAAATTTTACATATACATTTTGAATTTAAACATAGAAAAATTCAATATTATGAATGTGTCGAAACTGGTTAGGTTATCAGAATAGAAAATTTGAGACTTTTAGATCATTACAAAGACATTTAAACTTATATCATAAAGAGTCACAAAAATCTATCTAAATTACAAAAAAGAAGACTAGGAAGTAAGACCAAGATTATATGCATAATGTTTATATTTATAATGATAATTCTTCTGAAACTGCTAATTCCGAAAATCCATGTTCCTTTGAAACTTCTAATTTCAAAAATCCATTGATTCACAACTTTGATATGCAAAATTACATGCAATACAATTGATAAAGTTGCTTCTTTCTTTGCAAGGCTTTCATCAAATTACGTCCTTTCATGAAAACATGTTCAAAATTTGTCAAGAAATTCAAGAATTTTTTTTTAACGACTGTCTTGGAAAAATTGAATATTGCTTAAATACTATCTCAACTTCAGACAATAATACAACTGCTGTAAGTGATATTCAAATAATTTGTAAAGATTATAAAGATTCTTTCGATTTTATGTCAAGTCACGGAGCATCGCAGAATAAAGTATTTTACAAAAAGTGGACAATATGTGGCTTCACAATCATATATAATTGGACATAGCATTGAACAACTGTTAATAAGCTGAACAATTTATTTCTTTAAGACAAATGTTACAACTTTTTTTCAAAATTCCTCATACTTTAGATGATATATTTTCATATATAAATTCCTTAAAAAATAATACAGATCAAATATGTAATTATATACAAACTGATATGTAGAAAAACAAGCTACTTTATAAATCAAACGATATAGTTTTATTTTAATGCTTTATTTTGATGACTTTGAACCAAATAATCCACTTGGTTCAAAATCAGGTAAACTCGGTGTAGTCTATGTAATATTACTTTGTCTTCCACCTGAATGTCAGTTTAATTCAAATAATATTTTTCTTACATTAATTTTTGAAAATATTAATAGAAAAATATACGGTAATAAAAAAACTTTTGCTCCTCTTATTGATGAATTTAATCATTTAGCAAGTGAAGGAATTTTTATTACAACTCATAATGGAGAAATAAAAAAAGTATATTTTACTACTGATTTTGTACTGATGATAATTTAGGGCTTAATTCTATTTATGGTTTTGTAAAAAGTTTTAACGCTCATTATTACTGCAGAATTTGTAGAAATAAAAAACAAAATATGCAAGTGCTATGTAAAGATGATATTATATTAGAGAAATTCAAAAAATTATGAAGAAGATATTATTACAAACAGCTTTAACAGGTATAAAAGAAAGAAGCATTTTTAATAAACTAATAAATTTTCATATTATATAACAGTCAATTCTGCTTTAGATTCGATGCATAATCTTGATGAAGGAATTTGTCATTATGATATGTGTTATATAATTAAACATTGCATAGAATGTTATTTTACACTTGATCAATTAAATAGTCGAATGAATATGTTTAATTATGGATCTATTGATAAATCATCTAAATCTCCTTTAATTTTACAACATCATTTAAATAATTTAATATTAAAAATGAATGCTACTCAAACAGTGTTTTGTAAAATATTTTGGTCTTTAGTAGGTGATTTAGTTCCTGATAATGATTCTTTTTGGCTATTATATAAACTTTTAAGAGAACTCATTGAGGTGGTGATTGCCAAAAGTAAAAATCATAAAAATCATTCGAATATTTTACAAGTACTTGTTAATGAACATCATAAATTATATTTACAAATAACAAAGGACAATTTGAAACTAAAGTATCACGAACTTGTTCACTATCCTAATTTTATGACAAATGTAAGACCTATGAGTCAGTTTTCATGTTACAAATTTGAGGCCAAACATAAATATTTGAAAAAATCAGCTTGTATAATCTCTGTAAGAAAGATACAGCTTATTCAGTTGCTGTAAAGCACCAATTGCACATGTGCTATAGATTCATAAATTCATTCCATTTTTCCTAGTTTGATAATTGATCCTAAAAAAATCATCGGCAAATATAAACAAGAATTATTAGCTTTATTACTCGATATAAAAAATAATTTTATAATATCTAACTGGATTGAATATATACTGGGAACTCGTTTCCAGGAAAATGTAGTTGTTATGATTGATGAAAATGAATCCATTTGGTTCAATTGATGCTATAATTGTCAGTCAAAATACTGTGATTTTTCATTGTGATATCTTGACAACTATAGGATTTAATGAACATATTCGAGCTTATGAAGTAAGATTTCTGGGATAAAAACAAATATAAATATCGAGGATCCCCTTCCAATAAATCTACATGAAAATATCCATAATGAAAAATATGTTATATTGCGCTATGCTATTTAA
>NW_017259403.1:1009011-1015941 GCF_001594045.1 Atta colombica
ATATAAATAATAATTTACATGATAATTATTTTACAGTCTTACATTCTTAATATGTCTAAAGCCGGATCATCATAGCACGCAGAATGCGGATCACAGATCGCAAAATTAGCCGCTTAATATAAATTGTATTCTTTTAATTTTAATAAAAATCATTTATCAGAATTTGTTGTTTTAATTAACTTGAATTGTTAGAGCAACTAATTCTTTACTACAATGAAGATTGCTAATGTTTCTTTATTATAGCAGCAAAAATATGTGTTATTTTAGCTAGCATGTTCATTACACATTTTAATCTTTATATTAAATTTATTTTTGCAGAAAGTTATTTTTGCTATATTAACAAATTTGCTATTAGAACGAGTATGATTAATTAAAATCGTTAATTTAATTCAGCTGTACAACTTTACTACTTTAACAGAAAATTGCTTGTCCCTATATTATGGCTGTAGATTTGCTAAATCAGCGAAGTTTTTAGTTGTTTTAGTAAATCTTTTTTTTCCGTGTACCAGTGTCTCCATATAAGTTTCCGAAATTTTTGAATTTTTAAAAACTAACGCGCACGGCAATTTTGTTGCTTTATGAACGGTTGCGTATATTTTTTCAAATTCCGTTATTTGTCCAAATTTTACGCTATAATGTGCAACAATTGCGAGAACTCTGCTTTTTATTAAAATATGATACTTCTTCAGAAGACAAAATTCTCTTTATACGAAAATATAACAGTAAATTCGAGAGTTTTATCGCGTGTAGAAGTCTCGAGAGAAGATACACTACTTTCTAAAAGCGTCAGTTTTGAAATATCTATATTGTGAAATTTTCTTGTCTTATCCAAAATTCCAAATCAATACTTTATCATCATATAAATATATTTTGGTTTAATATCATTTTTTAACACTGTATTTGTCTGTGTATATATTTTGTATATATATTGCTGGGTATCGTCATGTTCGTCCAATAAATCTTTGTAATCTGGTGATAGAATAACATCCAACAAACGTTCGACATGTTTGACCATTTCTACAGCAATATGACATAATAATGTCATCGACATAATAAATATTAATAAACTAATATACGTTAGCTATACGTTCAGAATGTACGTTCAAAATGGTGTTTTAAAACACCATTTTCAATGGTATTATATGATATATGTTCTATGTTATAACAGCCACCGAGATATCTTTGATTGTTGCTTTCACGCTTCCAAAAAACAAAACACTTTTTGAGCGCTATGAGAACCTACACGTGTGCTTTGTCTTCCAGTTGTTCACAAATTGCGCGTGGCGGACATCACACTGTAGATAATCGGATAAATCGGAACAAATCCGTTCTTTATCCCTGCATTGTGTGCAATCAGGGCAAAAGGTGGCGCCCACAATTAAGAGTAATCCTTGCTTTCATGTTCCAATCGAGAACTTCTTGTCTTGGATTCTCGCAATTATTACACATTACAGCGTAAAATTTGGATATAAAATATATGCAACCGTTCATAAAGCAACGAAAATATCGTGCGCGTTAGTTTTTAAAAATTCAACAATTTTGGAAACTGGTATCTGGAGACACTGATAATATCTTGGTGCTAAGCTATGCGCAGCTTATATTTTATCGTTAAAGAGTCATATAATGAATGCATCTTTTCAGGTTATTAACAAGCCTTTGCCTAAAGTCAATGGTGTTATGGAATGTAAGATTAGTAATTTTGATGAATTCATGAAAAAAAATGTCAGCTCAAAGGACAGAGGAGAATAGAGATATTCAAAGTATTGGCAGAAAATCATGAATTACCTTGTTGGTGACGCAAAGCAGAAGCAGACAAACTTATGGACTTAAGTGATCCGGAACTTCCACATTTACTTACTAACAGCGTTTTGCGGAAAGCTAAACAAGAGAGACAAGATATTAATTTATTAGGCAAATCATGAAATAGATCCCGTAAAAAATATTCTTAAAATGAAATATGAATTACATGCGGGTACAATACATTCTGTCTTATTAGATCCATTTTTTGTATATTATTGGACTTTAGAACAAATAGCAGCCTAAATGCAATATCCAAATTATATTTCAATAGATACGACCGGATCCTTAGTAAAAAATTAAAATTGCTAAATGGAGAATTATCAAGTCATATATACTTGTATCAAATTGTATGAGAAATATCTGCAAAAATACCAGTTTTTCAAATGTTAAGCGCTGCACAGCACACAAATGCGATTCTTTATTGGCTAGTAGAAATACATCGAATCGGTAGTTTGCACAAAACAAATTTTCCACATTCACACATAGTTGTGACTTTGATAGAGCATTAATGGATGCTATTGTGAGAGTATTTGGTAACAATGGTCTAAAGGAATATTTATCAATATATTTGTTATTAATTTCAAATAAGTCCGATAAAATGCCAACATGTTTTTTTGCATTTAGATATTTCGCATTACGTTAACTTTGTAAATAGATGGAAAATGTTTACATCTGTCCATCCTAAAATTAAGATATTTTACATAATGTAATGTGTTTATTAACAAGAACAACATATTTTACTGACTTATAACAAATCATGCGTGCTATAATTATTCTCTGTTCCAGTGAAAATGTTGGAAAAGACAAGAATTAGCCTGATACTTTAGCTGAAATATCAAGAATTTTATTATATAATAAAATCAAAAGAGTTCCTGTTACAGATGAAATTGTCGATCAGGGAATTGAGATTAGTCGCGACGTAGACGAATCGGATTTATTATTGACAGATATTAATCCAGGAAACACATGTCAAAATAACGAGAAACTTCATTCGAATAAGATGCAATGTTGTCTGGGTCCATACATTCTTGTTGTGTTGTGTTAATGAATTGAGTAATGCTGTTGAAGGTGTAGACATAAATCCATATTATTATCCAGTAATGGCGCAAAAAATTAAGTATTTGTTACCATATTTTCCATTATACTCTGAAGTAATGATACCAAATTTGGATTTGACAAAGTAAATGCAAGTTCTGCAGTTGAATCTGAATTTAATGATATCAACACAGATTATTAAAGTACAATTCGCAAGTACAATCGATGCGAATAGATAAATTTTTAATGCTGCACATTCAGTCTTTTTCCGGTAAAGCAAAGTAAACCATCAGAAATTAACAGACCGATATTATCATCAATGTCAAGTATTAATACGCATTATGATACGATAAAAGTTTTATTACGTAATAAAATCAGAGGAGTTTCTGATACAGATGAAATTGCTGATTGGAGAACTGAGATCGGTCGCGATGTAGACGAATTTATTATTATCGAATTTATTATTATTGACAGATATTAATCAAGGAGATACATGTTAAAATAGCGAGAAACTTCATTCCTATATTGTCACATGTTCGACATTAGAAACTATCTGTAAATTTTGACAAATCGGATGAAGAACCTTGTGAAATAGCGGCGGAACAAAACTGGCGAAATAAAAATGATAAAAAAACTAAACGTACTTCTCTAGATGCATGTCCTGATTGGGAAACGTTTAATGTTAATAAAAATGTTGCGCTAGGTATATTACAAAATGGTAATATTTCTCCGATTTTAAAAATAGGATCTAATAATGTAATTGTCGAAAATACATGTGATTTTGATAGCATTGTGCAAATTGTCGCCGCGGTATGCGTGTACGAGAAATTTAAAGAAAATGTAGATATAGCTACAATAGATGCTTTTAAATTTATAAAATCTTTTGTACAACGTGATCCAACAAAAAAGATACTAAAATGCGAGCTGAAATTTTGTAACATGTTTTGTACAATATACGACAATTCGTGACATTGTAACAATAAACGCTTTATCAATTTATGCGAATATGTATTCTAAAAAAGTTACAGCTATTTCGAAATATGTGAAATATGTGGGAACATAAAAATTATTAAGAAGCATTTTATCGATAAATGAAGAAATATTAAACACGATTTTGCAAATATTGTGGATGCAATAAAAGAAGGAAAAGTTTTAAAATCTAAATATAGTAAATATGATAAAGAGCGTTCTGTAAGCATATCGTACGATGCACAACTGTTTATTGAATCTTCGATTATAATTATTCTGCAAGACACTTCCACTATTTATTCAATTAAAGGAGCAACAGTACATGTTGTATACCACGGACATTCCCAAACGTCAGTTGGTCATACTTATACTATAATACTATTATACTATTATATACTTATACTATTATATATCTGTCTGTGTTACATTGCATCAGCAGATACTGAAATCTATTCGCAATTTAGGATTATGTTTTTATTCTTATTTATACGAATTTTTGTTATATCGTAATTTATACGCATTTGCAAACAGCTGATATATGAACGTGAAACTCACGCACAGCGGATATTCGTCATACGTTCTTGTATGCATTGTCATACACAAAATTTATCCACAATTGCATGCTTTTAAATGTTCCGGATTATGATTGTATTTGTGGATACATAACTTATCAGTTTCTATTTATGTTTGAGCAAATGTTGTCAATGAGTATGATCTATCCGCAATTTATAATTGTGTTTTTATTCATATATTTGCGTCATAATTTATATGCTTTTGCAAATCGATGTGAGCGTGAAACGCATAGCGGATGTTTTGTTTTTCATTATACGTTTCTATATGCATTATCATACACAAAATTTATCCACAATTGTAAGTTTTTAAATATTTCAGATTGTGATTGTAATTGCGGATGCATGACTTATCGGTTTGTATTTGAGCAAATATTGTCAGTTAGTATAATTAAAGTCACTAGATCTATAAAATACCGCAAACTCGAATCTATTTTGATATTTGGCATAGCTATTTTCAATTAATGGATATTTATATATCGGGCAAAATGGAAGCCCTGGATAAGCGACTTAGATAAATGCGCGCATAATCTCTCACAGTACATGCACGCGTGCAAGATTCGCACGCGTGAATGTCATGCGCCTGACAGATGTGTTCTCAATTGTGTGCCATATCGCTCGCACGCATGCGGGCTCACATATGAGAATGAAATGTGACTCAGCGTGCAAACTCAAATGAATGAATATTTTATTGTTATATAAATATGTTTATTTGAATATTATATCAAAATATATAATATACACATGCTTGTATAATACATGTTTGCATTTTTTACTAAATAAAATTATTAATAATTATAATTATAAAACTGTATAACTAATATATATAATTATAACTTATGTTTGTAAAGATTTATATTGTCATAAGATAATTTCTATAAATTTTCTTAAAGAATCTTAAAGAAAGATTCCCTATTGAAAAAAATCAAAAATTACATGATAAAATCATGAAATCTTGAATGATCTTAAAGAAAGATTCCCTATTGAAAAAAATGATGTCAAAAATTACATGACAAAATCACGAAATTAAAACAAGTAAATCGTAAATATCAGTATTTTTTTAAATCATGTAATTTGAAAAGTCATATGATGTATATGCTTTTTTCCCTCTATTTCTATAATTTATTTCTTTAAAATTCGATAAAATCATATGATAGATGAAATTATTTTTAATATAAAATTTTTCAAATTACGTATTCGTAATTTTAAAAAATTACGTACTGATTTGGAACAATCCATTATTATGATTTACTTGTTTTAATTACATCATTACATTACATTTCATCATTACATCATTACAATTACATTATGTAACTTTGTGACATAACCTTTTTCAGTAGGATTATTTACAATCTTCATCAGTACTTATAATAGAACTATATTGTCCTCGGATAATGATTGAACAGATGATTCATCATTCAATTGATCTTGGGAATTTAGAATTTCTATTTTTTTCCATTTTTTTTTATAGTGTTGTTTAATTGCTCTCAAAACTGGACGGAAGGTAATCGATATGAATTATATCGAGTGCATCCCAAAAAACTGTGGCTATCACCTTCCCGGCCGACTTTACGATTTTCACTTTCTTCGGAGCAGATTCACCCGATGAAGTTCATTGTTTTTGACTGTTCCTTCGTCTCGGATGAAGTAATGGATGTTTCGTCCACAGTAATGAATCGACGCAGAAATTTATCTAGATTACGTTGAAACATCTCCAAATATTGTTTTGAAATCGTCACACAGTCGCGCTTATGATCCACAGTGAGCAAACGCGACACCCATGTAGCTTTTTCATACCCAATTGTTCGTGTAAAATTAAAATCACTGTGCCATGTGATATGCCTGTGGCCTCAACAAGCTCGCGCACTTTTACTCGTTGATCAAAACAATATCGCGGACGTTATCGATAATTTCTGGCGTAGCAGCCTCAATTGAACGTCTCAAACGAGGTGCATGTGGATGTACGACCATGTTTAAATTCATTCACCCAATTATATACAGTCACAAACGCTAGTGCAGATGTATTATGAACATTATCCAACTCGACTTTGATTTCTTTCGGCACTAAATCTTTCATATGTAGATATGTTTGATCACTGCACGAAACTCGTTTTTTTCCATTTTGCAAAAAATACAAAGGTTGTTCGCTTTAATCATTTACAGAAATGAAACCACGCGTCGAATTTCGCTCAAAATTTGACAGTAATCAGCTGAGAGTTGCTACTTGTCAAAAAGTAATATGACATTACACTGCCAGTGCCCTCTGACAGATTTTTTAAGAATTTGTTGACTTGCCCTCGTGTGTGTGTGTGTGTGTGTGTGTGTGTGTGTGTGTGTGTGTGTACAAGTTTATATATGCAACGATGCTCCAAACACATCGTGTTCCCAGTGTTCTGACAACACGGGATTACCATTGCGAACGATACTCGAACAACAGGAAAAATAGATTGAGATGCATTTTTATTAGAGATATATTGCTGCGGACTAACACTTGTATCGATATTTTTCGAACACTTATATAATTATTTATATATATTATACATTTATATCGAACTTT
>NW_017259403.1:1016041-1034040 GCF_001594045.1 Atta colombica
TAATCCTTACTCCCTCTCCCCTCGTTTATTATCTTATTGAAATTATAAATCTGAATAGCATTTCAAGACCCAAAATATTTCGGCTTACAGTATGCAGAATCAGAATGTAAATTCACATAGCAATTATATATTTAAGCACTATATATTAAGCACCTGCTTCGACCAAATATAGAAACTGAAGGAAGATATGAAAAAACTCACACAAAGATTTTATAAATACCAATAAAATGATTGATATTTAACTTGATTTATAAAACCTTTGTGTGAACATTTTTTTCATATCTTCCTTCAGTTATGAAGAAATGGACTGTATTGATTAAAATGTTACAACTTCTCTTTTATACATATTTTATACATATAAAATTGCTTACAATATATAACTGTAATATTGATGCTTGAACAACTTCGAAAGGACTCTCAGAAAAATCAATATATTCTCCAAGTGCATTTCAACATGACTGACCGTTTGGGCGTTCAGCCCACATGGCGCCCTCTAATCAGACAGCGCTTTCCAAGAAAGAGGGAAACTTATTATATGTTTGAAACTAAAAAGAATCTTAACGATCTTACAATATTCTCTTCCCAAGTTTACAAAAATATCAAATAAAATTTGAAATTCTTAAAAAGAATTAACTTAAATTGGATTTTAAACTTCTTTTTTTTTAGATACATAAGTCATTCTTATTAACTAGGGATAACACTCAAATTTCTTGCGCGATCTACTTGCTGCTCCTGATATTTCCTGTTGGATGTCAGTATTCAACTGATGATTATGCTATTACAGGTAGCTACAACTGTATTGTTACCATTACTAGTACTGTATGGTTTATTGCCATTCTGTTCTTTTCAACATTATTTTGAATATTAGGAGGGACAGGTTGCGATATCTTTTTATCTACTACAGGAATTCAATCATCAGTACTTAAATCTAAATTACGCGGGTTAGGAATGCAATCATTATTATGAGCAGCATCAACTGATCGAGGTGTCTTTCTGAAACCTCCCCGATTTTCAGTTTTACTAGAGAGTCTAATACTTTCGCGATTATAGCAGACGCCCATGCCTTTTTATTTAACGTTTGATCGAAAGTCACGAATCATAACAAGATCTCCTTTATCAAAGATTGTGTCGAGTTTTCTTATAGTGTTCTTGTTGCTCAATTTGCTTCTTCTTAAACGTTGGTTTTGTCTAAGAAATCTAATAAGATTCTGACATTGCGGTTAAACATTAGCTTGACCGGGGTTTCTTCAGTTACACAATGAGGTATAGTTCTATAAGCAAACAATAATCTATTGAGAAGAGTTCTAAGGGACGCTGTTCTTGGGATTCTTCATCATTTTGACTAAAATTGTTTTTAATGTTTTCACAAAATTCTCAACTGCACTATTAGCTGCCGGGTGAAATGATGATGACGTACTTTGATTTTGTTTTTCATACAATGCTGCAAATTCTTTAGACATAAATTGCGCACCATTGTCGATGATAATTTGAGAAAGAAGTCCAAAGCGAGCAAATACTTCCTTAAGCTGCTTCGATTGTAGACATAGCATCAGTGTTCTTTATTGTAAAGCCTTCCAGCCACTTGAGATGAGAGTCAATGCATATAAAAAACATGTAATCCTTAAACGGTTCAGCAAAATCGAGATATAGTTTTTTTTTCGAATGGTTTTTCGTTTGAGACCACTTTATTAGTGAAGCTTTCTCAGATTCAGCTCTGAACGACATACATATTTTACAGCTCTTGATTAGGTTCTCCAAATCTTGATCTATATTTGGATACCAGAAATAGGATCTCACTAATTGTTTAAATTTTGTTATGCCAAAATAACTTTCATGAAATTATTTCAATATAGTTGATCTAATTTTTTTTAGAAAGTACGACTCTATACTCTATACTCCCACATCAAGATACCTTGATCTATGTTAAATTCATTTCTGCGAGTAGAAGGATTTAAAATCTTCCTCCACCTGCGATGGCCATGAATCATTGACATAAGTCATTACACGAATTAAAAGGGGATCACTTCGGATTGCCTCACGAATTTGTAGACAGTCTACGGGAAATCCGCCTTCATAAAATGTATTCAATATCAGAATCTTCTTCCATCTCCGAAACATGGGTAAACGTGACAGTCCAGCTTCTTCATTTTCGCTATCTTTCACATATCGCATTTCGTAATTGAAATCAGATAAGAATATGGCCCATCATTGAAGTCGATCTATGGCCATGACTGGAATGCCTTTTTTTTCGTTGAATAAAGCCAACAGTGGTTTATAATCCGAAGTTAGAATGAAACGTCGTTCCACGAGTATTGATTGAACTTCTTCACGTCCCAACTACTCGAGCTAAATAGCTAATGCTTCCTTATGAATTATAGAATATCCTTTTTCTGTTTTGGATAAAACTCTTGAAGCAAATGCTATAGGCCTCTTTCCATCCGGATAAATGTGCAACAACACCGCACCAATTCTATGTTGCGAAGCATCTGTTGCTAATTTTATTGGAATAGCTGGATCATAATGAGTTAATATAACATCCAACTTTAAAATGGATTTGGCTTTCCTGGAATTCTCTTTACAGTTACGGTCTCGATCATAGTACAACAAGGAAGTTTCACAGATTACGAGAGCAATAAGTCGAGTCAATAAGTACGAGTCAATAAGTTCTTAGAAAATCTATCAGAGGGAGAAATCTATATTCGCATGTCATGTCATTTATTATTTTTTGACAAGTAGCATCTCTCAGCTGATTACTGTCAAATTTTGAGCGAAATTCATCGCGTGGTTTCATTTCTGTAAACGATTAAAGCGAACAACCTTTTGTATTTTTTGCAAAATGGAAAAAAATGAGTTTTGCAGTGATCAAACATCTACATAAAAGAAAGATTTAACGCCGAAAGAAATCAAAGCCGAATTGGATAATGTTCATCTGCATCAGCGTTTGCGACTGTATATAATTGGGTGAATGAATTTAAACGTGGTCGTACATCCAAATTTGATGCACTTCGTTTGAGACGTCGAGACTGCTACGCCAGAAATTATCGATAATGTCCGCGATATTGTTTTGACTGATGACGAGTGAAAGTGCGCGAGCTTGTTGAGGCCACAGGCATATCACATGGCACAGTGATTTCAATTTTGCACGAACAATTGGATATGAAAAAGTTACATGGGTGCCATGTTTGCTCACTGTGGATCATAAACGCGACTGTGTGACGATTTCAAAACAATATTTGGAGATGCTTCAACGTAATCCAGATAAATTTCTGCGTCGATTCACTGTGAACGAAACATCCATTATTTCACTCTCGAGACGAAGGAACAATCAAAACAATGGATTTCATCGAGTGAACCTGCTCTGAAGAAGGCGAAGATCGGCCGAGAAGGTGATGGCCACAGTTTTTTGGGATGCACGCGGTATAATTTATATCAATTACCTTCCGTCGAAGCAAACGATCAATGACGATTACTATGCAGCCTTATTGGACTGTTTCAATAACATTTTAAAGAAAAAAATATCCCCATTTGGCGAAGAAGAAAATGCTCTTTCATCAAAACAATGGACGGGTTCACCCACGGTTCTGCACTGATGGCCAAATTCAACGAATTCCGCTACGAATTGCTTTCCCATTCAGTATATTTACCAGATTTAGCCCCCTGCGACTATTTCCTGTTTCCAAACCTGAAGAAATGATTCAGAGGAAAGAAATTCACCACCAGAGAGCAATTCATCGCCAAAACAGAGGCTTATTTTGAAATGTTGGACAAATCATATTATTCGGACGGCTTAAAAAAGTTGGAGAATCGTTGGATCAAGTATATCGAGCTGAAAGGAGACTATGTTGAGAAATAAAAATGAATCGATCAAAAAAAATATGTTTTATTGTTTTTCTAAAAACTTATTGACTTGCCTTCATACTATATCTGGAGTGTATGTCAATTAGATGATTAACTACAATAAGTGCGAGCTATTGTACATCATAATTGCACAATAATATAAATTAAATAAATTGAACAAATAAAATCAAGTTAAATCTCTTGTAAGAACATCACATTTGCAGTATATCAAAAGTGAAATCAATATATATAAAAGAACTTTTTTATATACGTTGACTCTGTTTTTGATACTGCGAATGATAATCTGATGATAATCTGTAAGACTTCCTTGCTGCACTCGATTTCTTTCACGTTATGAATATTGGATTATCATTAAGTATTGCTATGATTGGAGACTGCTATGATTGGATGATTGGAGGATAGCTTGAATATAGCTGAAACGTTAAGTTTTGTATAGTAATGTAATTATATATAGTTATGTAATAGATACAATCGAAATATATGTGTATATGATAATCGCATCTATTATATTATCATATATTAAGGCTCTTAATTTTTTATTATTTGTTTTAATATTTCAAGAGTCCAATGTGAATTATTCACAGACAAATCCCTAATCAAAACAAATTCTCTATTAAAAACAAAAATTATATAGAAAATAAATATATGTTTTTCTTGATAGCAAAACATTGGCCAATTTGAAG
The DNA here is from genome assembly GCF_001594045.1 of Atta colombica. Classification (NCBI taxonomy): domain Eukaryota; kingdom Metazoa; phylum Arthropoda; class Insecta; order Hymenoptera; family Formicidae; genus Atta; species Atta colombica. The sequence continues at coordinate 1,020,583 of NW_017259403.1, forward strand.
CCAAATTGGCAGCAAATCATGGAAGGAATAACATTATGTGTTTGCAAGCATCTCTTTCTAAATCTCCGCCGTTTCTGTTAATGTCGCAAAAGAGACAAAGACTATCAACTGCGAAACAAAAGGCAGTATTCATAGTTTATTTTTATTTTAAAACTATCTTAAATAATGTCTTAAATAATGTCTTAATACAATCCTCGGATTGACTTATGACATCTTAAGATTATGTTCTTAAGACTATATTCCACGGGTGCTTTCTATATAAAAATTATGCGTTTCACGGGTTTTTTCCGTGTCTAGATCCATTCTTGGAATATCAATGTTTCGTGAACCTAGCAGTCCATTTCATCAGGCGAGGAGCAGCCTAATATTAAGCTGTTTCTTCAGGCCGTTCCTTTTACACTTGTTGGAGTGATGGAGGGAAAGAAGAGAATTGGGTGGAGGGGAGAGAGGAGAATTGATTAATTAATTGAATTGATTAAGTCTTCAATAACCGGGAGAATAGTTTTCTATATTTTATTTATGTTGTAACCATTATCTCTATTTAGATTGTTAGGGTGTTTCTGTACTTCTATGGCTTCTCTATGCTTTCTTGGAAAAAAATAATGTAATGTTAACTATTGTGATCGTTTTGTCAAACAGTATTTGATGTAATCCTCAATGCTATCGCTGTGACAGATTTCCTCACCTAATTATCTATCACCTTTGACGATTACCTTCGTGGAACAGAACAATACGTTTTTCTGTGAACTTCATTTATTTCAAAAACGCGTCGAACGAATTTAATTTTATCAACATCGGAAGTGAAGAGCCTAAACTCAATAATTATCATGAAATATAGTATATGAATATTACGATTAAATACTTCAAATACTCAGTAATGATTTATAAATATACATGTATTTATGTGCAAACTATGAAATTTATAAATAAATGAATTAAAATCAGTTATATTACATGTCTTTTATATTCACGCAAAAACAATTTTCAGGGAATATATTTTGCACATCTTCCCAGAAAAGATCTTTGAATTAATTTTAAATGTGAAAGCAAACTATTCCATTCGTTTTCGCTTTAGAATTAATTCCAAAATCTTTTCTGGGAATATGTGCAAAAAGCATTAAATAAATTTAGAATAATGTATGGCAACAGTCACATTCCAGTTTTATAACAATAACGCAGCAAATTATAAAACTACATAACTATTACATGACATCTTAAGTTACATATTATATTTATATTATATAGTTGCAATGATTCGTGAATGGGAAATTACAACTAATGTAGAATGTTATGCACACATATTATAGTTCGTATATGGAAGTAATTGTTACATATTTGTGTTTGCTGGGTACTTGAAATCATATACTATGTGCACTTCAGCTGTTTTGACGCATCAATTCTGAAATCAATTGTGATACTTTATAGCTCTAGTGACTTAAGTATAATCTATCCGCAGTTTACGATTGTGTTCTATCCGTACCTATTTATATAATATGAATTTGCATTATATAGCACTTTAGCAGTTGGCATACATATAATATGTGATTGCGGTGCTTTTCTCGAGTGATTTACGGGCTATTGCCCCTAAAAATGTTCATGTTAGAAACAATCAGAAACAGTCAGAAATAGATAGATTTTCTAACGAATTTTAACGGATATCCGCTGTTTGAAAAGAATATTCAATTCTTATACGTTTAAATAAGTAACTATTATATCTGCAAATGCAGACAATGTAATTGTATTTAATGAAGATCTGTCAACGTATTAGCATTTACAAGTTTTTGCAGTAGAAAAACTTTCCGTTTCTATCTGTATGCATCGGATGCTAATCTATCTGCTATCTATCTGCAAATCCACAATTACGAATATCTACGTCTGTGTGCAATGTTAATCTATAGGAATTTGCAACTACCATTACGAGTCCTGTCTGTTTCTATCTAGATTGTGATATATGCAGATGCTAACAGTTATTTTCTTTCCGTAATTATAGATACTGGATTCATCATAGGTATCCGTAATTAGATAGACGTAATTAGATAGCGGATAGACATCAGCATACAGATTGCATCCGATACACAGATAGAAACAGGTAAGTTTTTCTTACGCAAAAGCTTATTGTTGATGTTAAAGACGTTCTCAGCAGTTATACTCAACCTAATGAGCATATTAGTGCTCACCATTATGAAAATTTGTATGAAAATTTATTTCACTTTTATATAGTAAAATATTCCATAAGTGTTAATGTATTTATACAAGTTTTTTTTATACAATATAAAATACCTCTTCGCTACTGTCGCTGGTCGAAAAAATAGCGACTTTACTTACTGTGTTATTTACTTTGCTTAATGATTTCTTAAAAACGAATATCGGAAACCATATTCAGACAAATTTCATGTTATTCCTTGTGATAAAGAGTTTTATATTTCATTATTTTAAAAAATTGTTAAAAAACTTTTTTACAGTGAATAAAAGACTACTTTCGAATAAGTTTTAGATAGGGATATACCATATATGTATATCCTATGTATATATATATATATATATGTATATATAGGGTGAAGAAAAAGTATGGAAACCCTGAAAAATCTCAAAAAATATAAGTTTTACAGAAAAATGTTTCAAAAATTGTAAGATTTAAAAAGGCGAAGAATATTACTAAGGCCTCGATAGTCTAAAGGCTTAGGACACTCGCACGGAATGAGATCCGGGTTCAACTTCCGACCGAGATAATATTTTTCGCAATAAGAATTAACTATTTACAGATTTTAATACGTCATTCAACATTATTAAGATCGTTTCGAAGATGCGAATAAGCATCAAAAATTTGTTAAATTGCTAGTCAATTTCACTCGATATTACTGCGGTAATTATTTGGTTAGCGTTTCAAGACCGAAAAATCATGTTGGCGGGCGTTTCTAAGAGTTACATACATGTAGTATTAGGTGTACAACTTTGCTTCCGCCGTTTTCCTATAGATGGCTTTAGCGATAAGTGGTGGTCGAAATAAATAGATCATAGACGTCATACAATAAACTTGGGCATCTGTCAACATAACCCCATAGAAACATTAGTCGATTTGTGTCTGCATCATAAAGTTATTCTCGATTGAAAATGTCAGTTTACGAGCCAAATTCTCGTCATTTGCGGGAGGCTTTAATTTTTTGCTTCAATATGAAGAAATCTGCGGCTGAGGCTTATCGAATGCTCTCAAATACTTATGGTGAGGCCGCTATTAGTGAAAGAACGTGTCGTGAGTGATTTCAACGCTTCAAGAACGGTGATTTTGACGTCGAAGATCGGCATAGCGGTGGAAGAGAGAAGGTTTTCGAAGATGCAGAATTGAAGGCATTACTTGAGCAAGATTCGTGTCAAAATCAAAAACAATTGGTTTTCGCGATCATTGGGAGTGACTCAACAAGCCATTTCAAAACGCCTCAAAGCCATGGGAATGATTCAGAAGCAAGGAAATTGGGTGCCGTACGAATTGAAGCCGAGAGATGTTGAACGGCGTTTGTTTGCTTGTGAACAGCTGCTTGAAAGGCAAAGACGGAAGGGATTTCTGCATCACATTGTGACTGGGGACGAAAAATGGGTTCATTATGATAATCCCAAGCGCAGAAAATCATGGGGAATTCCCGGCCATGCTTCCACGTCGACGGCCAAACCGAATATTCACGGCTCCAAGGTCATGCTCTGTATTTGGTGGAACCAGCTCGGCGTAGTGTATTATGAACTGTTAAAACCGACTGAAATCACAGGCGATCGGTATCGAACACAATTGATGCGTTTGAGCCAAGCATTGAAAGACAAACGGCCGCAATACAACGAGAGACACGATAAAATGATTTTGCAGCATGACAATGCTCGACCCCATGTTGCGAAAGTGGTCAAGACATACTTGGAAACGTTGAAATGGGAAGTCCTACCCCACCCGCCGTATTCTCCAGACGTTGCTCCCTCTGACTATCACTTGTTTCGATCAATGGCACACAGCCTGGCTGACCAGCACTTCCGGTCTTATGAAGAAGTAAAAAATTGGATCGATTCGTGGATAGCCTCAAAAGATGACCAGTTTTTTCGCGGGATTCGTACGCTACCCGAAAGATGGGAGAAAGTAGTGGCCAGCGATGGACAATACTTTGAATCATAAATGTATAACCAGTTTTTTACAATAAAGCCTCGAATTTCGGAAAAAAAACAGCGGAAGCAAAATTGTACACCTAATATGTGCATAACGGCATCAACTGGATAGAATACGATGACTTATATGCAAATTGAAGAAAGTAAGCGTTAAAACAAATTGTCATATAAATGTGTATTTACATAGAAACAAAATATTTTTATACTTTTATGATAGTTATGCGGAAGATATTTTATATAATGTTTTATATAATGTATTAATAAATATATATAATGTATTAATAAATATATTACATTATAATAATATTAAAAAAGTGTTTCATTGTAAAATACTATCACAATAGCCGTTATCCGAATTCTGATTATATATGTATTATTAAAAATGATTTTTGTATTGTTATCCTTTCTTCTCTACTACTTTCGTTCTCTCTTTCTCTCTCTCTCTCTCTCTCTCTCTCTCTCACACACACACACACACACACACACACACACACACACACACACATGCACGCCCACACAAAGTACTCATTAATTATATGACAAGATGAAACAAATTAAAAAAATTTAAATATGTATATCATAATGGTACATATATGTTAAAGTTTTAAAGATACTGCTTATTTTTCACGTGCAATCAACGCACAAACATTTTCTTAACTAATTACGATACGTATTACCGCAGTCCTAGTGGTCGAATTAGGAAGACACCCGAACGAAACTCAAAAGATCCATATCCAAATCCAGTCTGAGAGAATGTTTTTTTGTTTTCTGCTATTTCCGTTTATTATTATACGGAATTGTTCTTTTTGGAACAATGTTTAAGATAATTAGAACAATCTGTAGAGAGAAGAAATTGTTTTTCAAAAAAGGAAGCCTAGCAAAAAAAATCATTTCTTCCATTTTATTGGAGAACGATTTGGAATAAAATAATATCGCTTTGGAACAATATAGAACAAACGTAGAACAACCTGAAACAATTGTCAAAATTTTCATTTTTAAAAAAAGGGGCTCTAACTTCATCCACATCTTTTGAATAGCAACTGAAAAACATAAACAAAAATTATTTAGCGATTTATCATGTGACAACATTTGACTGACTTGAATGATCTTAGCAATATCATATTATGGTTATGTCTAATTTCCTACAAAGGAATTTTTATCAGAATTGTCGTCTTCTAATAAGAAATGACAGAGAAATATAACGAAATCGACGTCGAAATCATCGAAATTCCTTGCCGGAAATTCTTAATAGAAACTGATAAATCCATATACGAGATTTATCCGAATTTATGAGAAATTATTGGCATATATTATATTTGGATGTATCCGCAAAATTTCTACTACAAAATCTTACACATTTCTATCGGCATCAACCATAAATTGAATATATCTACGATTGCTGACTGATAATTTTTCCGAATTTATCGTAATCAATTGGATGTATATGCATTTTCTTTTATTTGTGAATGCAAAATTTATGTATACTTACATGCAAAATTTATGTATACTTACATGCACTTACACGCAACATTTCATGTTCTATTATACTTGCATTTTATGACAAAAAAATTAATCAGATTCTGTTATATATATAAATACTGATATACATTCGTATTTGTGGATATAGTATACATATATTAGGTGTACAACTTTGCTTCCGCCGCCGTTTTCTTATAGATGGCTTTAGCGGTAAATGGTGGTCGAAATAAATAGATCATAGACGTCGTACAATAAACTTGGGCATCTGTCAACCCCATAGAAACATTAGTCGATTTGTATCTGCATCATAAAGTTATTCTCGATTGAAAATGTCAGTTTACGAGCCAAATTCTCGTCATTTGCGGGAGGTTTTAATTTTTTGCTTCAATATGAAGAAATCTGCGGCTGAGGCTCATCGAATGCTCTCAAATACTTATGGTGAGGCCGCTATTAGTGAAAGAACGTGTCATGAGTGGTTTCAACGCTTCAAGAACGGTGATTTTGACGTCCATGTCATGCTCTGTATTTGGGACCAGCTCGGCATAGGTATTATGAACTATTAAAACCGACTGAAACAATCATAGGCGATCGGTATCGAACGCAATTGATGTGTTTGAGCCGAACATTGAAAGACAAACGGCCGCAATACAACGAGAGACACGATAAAGTGATTTTGCGGCATGACAATGCTCGACCCCATGTTGCGAAAGTGGTCAAGACATACTTGGAAACGTTGAAATGGGAAGTCCTACCCCACCCGCCGTATTCTCCAGACGTTGCTCCCTCTGACTATCACTTGTTTCGATCAATGGCACACAGCCTGGCTGACCAGCACTTCCGGTCTTATGAAGAAGTAAAAAATTGGATCGATTCGTGGATAGCCTCAAAAGATGACCAGTTTTTTCGCGGGATTCGTACGCTACCCGAAAGATGGGAGAAAGTAGTGGCCAGCGATGGACAATACTTTGAATCATAAATGTATAACCAGTTTTTTACAATAAAGCCTTGAATTTCGGAAAAAAAACGACGAAAGCAAAGTTGTACACCTAATATGTAAATTCATACAAGAATCATACAAGCATTTAAGATCCAGCTATCGTGTAAGGCTTTGATTTCTATAGTTTGTGTTATCATATATACGATCCTAATATATTATATTGTTTAAAAAGGTTTATATTCAATAGTCTCATCAGTTTGACCCCGGTTGGCGTCGTTGAAGTCAAAGTCATCTTGAATTTTTTAAATGGAACACCCTATTTTTTATTGCACGTTCTTATAGTCCTTCTTAACTTTCTACCTTTTCAAAGCACTATAATTTTATTCATTTTGGGTCAGCCATTTCAAAGTTATTGAATATTTTACAATAAAAAGTAATAGACAAGGTCGGAATATGATCCAGTCAATTAAGACAAGGTCCGAGGATGATCCAGCCAACTAAGGCAAGGTCGGAGGATGATCTTAAAATTTATAATAAAAATTTATAATAAATTTTCAAAATGTTTACCATTCACAGTTTGATAGCTAGCTGATTGTAAAATCCTGAAACAGCGTTTCTGATGTAATCTCTAGGAATGAGCGCAGTTTCATCAAGGATTCGACGATGTAAATCATTATATAATATATTTTGTGGTATAATATATTTTGTCGTATAAACTTTATTTTTCAGATAGCCTCCTAGAAAATAATCGAAAGGTGATAGGTCTGGCGATCGAGCTGACCACTCAATTGTACCTCTCCCCCTTATCCATCGTTCAAGACTTCGTTTAAATAATGGACATTTCTTCCGTAATGTGGCGCAGCACCATCCTGTTAAATCAAGTGTTCTCAATATGGTGTTTTCGTCAATTATGGCCCTTATCACAGGAATTATTTGGTTTCTCAACATATCCTCATATATTGCAGCATTTAAATTCCCTTGAATAAAGAATGGACCTATCAAAGTATTATTTAAGCCCAAACATTTACTTTCTGTTGATATTGAGTATGAAATTCCAGTGCCCAATGAGGATTTGTATCTGATCAAAATCTACGATTATGTCGATTGACATTACCGTTAAGTTGAAACGTTGCTTCGTCTGAAAAAACAATGTTGTTGTAAACAATGTTGTTGTAAACAAAATCAGGTTCTGCATCTTTTTCCATCATTAATTCACAAAATTTTAGACATCGATCAAAATCATCTTCTTTTAGCTCTTGCACTAGATGATTTTATATGGATGAAACTTATTCTGTTTTAATATTTTACACCGACTTCTGATTTATTTGATGTTCTTGAGTTGTTCTGTGAGTGGAAATATGTGAATTCTCCACAAAAGATTGCAAAACATCCAATGACTTTTCGGGATTTGTTGCTGTTTTTGGACGATTTTTAACACCATCAATTTCTTCGAAACGTCTGATAGTTTTATGGACCGTAGATTTCGAGATACTTGTATTTTCATTCCGAAATATTGCATTGAAGAGCTTAACATTGTATGACATTAGTCTCTCCATTCTCTCATCATCAAAAGAGATATTCGTTCATGTTCAGTAAGGTGCAGCATTTATTAAAAGCAACTAATAATGAGTAGCCGCCAAAAAAACTGAGAGTGAGTATCCGTGAAAACAATTGAGAGTGAGAAACCATGAAAACAACTGAGAGTGAATATAATGCCAACTAAGAAAAGGATGATATAAGAGCTTAAATTATCCTCCGATCTTGTCTTAGTTGGCTGAATCATATTCCGACCTTGTCTTCGGATGTCTATTATTGTACTTCTTACTGTAAAATATTCAATAATTTTGAAATGGCTGATCCAAAATGAATAAAATTATAGTGCTTTGAAAAGGTATTGAAAAGACTATAAGAATATGCAATAAAAAATAGGGTATTCCATTTAAAAAATTCAAGGTGACTTTGACTTGACCTCAACGACCAGTCAAACTGATGAGATTATTAAATAAACCTTTTTAAATCCTACAACTTTTATTTGAAATCTTTTTCTGTAAAACTTATATTTTTTGAGATTTTTCAGGGTTTTCTTTTTCCTCACCTGTATATATTATATATATATATTTTTTTTTAATTAAAAAAATGTTTCAACCTGAAGTGGAATATTTCGATTTTTAATCTCGCCCCGGGTATTGAGTTTTAAAACACATATGTTCAGGACACTAAACAAGCTTATTCTGTAAGTTTCAGAAAGATCTAAAGAAAATGGATTTTTTCGGAGACGTCCTTAATACGAGATGTGAAAGAAACATCAATATGTTTAAGAAATAAGAACTTTTTATGGTATGCTAATATCCAGAAAGAATATAAAAACGACAATAAGAATTTACTTACAATAAGAACTTGCTTTTTAGAACACAAAGTAATCTAACCGCGTGTGAATACAGTAATACCAACCTTAAGTGGCACAATAAAATAAAGGTAATGGTAGCGAAGAAAATTAAAATTAAAACCAATTTTAAATATTTACTGTAACACTTATAGATGCTAATACGTAGACATCTCTATTAGATATTAGACAATTACAACCTGCAGGAATCCACTGTGCGTAGTACATATAGCGTTGCCAAGAAAGGAACTGTTACTCGTAAAAAGAAAATGCAACGAATCCTATAAAATGTCTTACGCAGACTATTCATATTCTACTATAATAGCTTTTTTAACGGATCTATTAGGAATTTTCATCAAAGTAAACTTTACTCTGATGAAAATTCCTAACAAATCTATATTTAAAAAATGTATCCGTATTTTTAGTAGACTGAATATGCTTTTGAAATCGTAATTCCTTATAAATGCGGATATTTATTATATATGTATTTGTTTTCTTCGAAAAGAAAAACAAAACTCTTGTTTAAGAGCTATTTAGTTAACATGGAATACAAGGAATCATAATGTAAGATGAGAAGGGAAGTAGCTGAGAGTAAATTAATTAATCAATAGTTTGTTGCTAGGCAACCCTGACTCTGTTCAAGTCATAGACGTCGGTGATAACTTCCCCTTTTTGAAAATGGAATGCTAGTAATCTTTAAGTTTCGAGGGACTGCGCTGATATCGCCTGGTTAAAGGTTCTTGACATTATTTTCCTGTTGAAAAGATCTTGTCATTATTTTCGTGAGGTTGAAGGTGCAGTGGAAATTCTTTGAGGGGAAGTGGAAATTTTTTGAGGAAATTTTTTGAGAATCCACTTGTTTTTCTTCATTATCAAAAGTATTAATTATCAAAAGTATTAATTAATATCTCAAGTGGTAATTGAAATTCCTCTTGTTGAAGTGAATTTATATCGTCAACAAATCGAAATCTAATTTAATTTGCATGAGCTCGAATCAAACGACTTTGGGCATCAACAAGTATGTTGTAAATAACTCTTCCAACTTTTTCAATTATTTCGCCAGGAATCCAAGAAGATTTATTGTAAGTATGAATTTGAACGTAAATTCTTGTTTCTCGTTCAAAAATCTTGGATTTCCATGATTCATGTCATTAGACATATATATGATTTCGCAGCAAATGCGCAATTTTTGCAATTTCGAATTAATTTTTCTATTTCTTGATCTATCTTGGACCAATAGACGTACGAATGAGCTATAATTTTCATCCGCTCCACTCCAGGACCTTTATGAATTTGTTTGAGAATTTGTTGACGGATTTGCTGAGGGATTACAACTGTCATTGAAAAGAAGACATTCTTGAACCATAGTTAATGAGTTTCGACGACGTAGAAATGGTTATAAATCCGATTCATCGACATTTGGTGGTCAAGAATTCAAGGTAAAGTTAATAACTTTTTTGTAAAATAACATCTTCTTTAGTTGCATCTTTGATTTGCTGAAAAGAAATTGGAAAGGATTGAAGTGATGACTGAAAATAAATCTGATTCCAATTGAACGGAAGCAATTACAAAATCCTCTTTAGGACAATGACAAATTAGTCTTGATAAAATATCCGTGTGTCCAAATTTGGTCTTGATGTACTCGATTTTAAAATCATAAGATAATAATTGAAGTGTCCATCACTGAAGACGATTAGCTGTATAAGCTGAAATTTCTTTCTTGTTTCAAAAAATTTAAAGTAAAAGTTTGTGATCAGTTTGAAAAATGGATTGCCTTCCGAAAATCATTCTGAAATTTCGTGATTCTAAAAATAATTGCTAATGCCTCTTTTTCAATCTGACTGTATTTACGTTCTACTTCAGTGAGACTTCTTGAGGCATGACTGATTGCCTTGATTGTGAAATCCGGAAACCTATGAAGAATACATGTTCCTAATCCTTCATCTGAAGCATCTGCTGCTACAATAATCTCGTGTTGAAGATTGTAATGAGAAAGTAAGAGTTTTTTTGAAGAAAAAATTCTCTTAAATTGATCAAAAGATTCTTGACATTTTGAAGACTAGTTCCATTTAGAATCTTTTTTCAAAAGATTATTCAAAGGACGTCTAAGAATGTGCATATTTTAAATGAAGCGTGAATAATAATTAATTGCTTTTGGAAAAAAATGTAATATGGTTAAATCATTAGGCTTAGGCATGCTTTTGATTTTGTTAGGATCTGGATATAATTCTTGACCATCGATAATATAACCAAGATAATTGATCTGTGTAGTAAAGAAACTACATTTCTCTAATTGAAGATGGAAATCGTAATCCCTAATTCGCTCTAAACGAGTTAAATTATGCTCTATAGCTCCACCAACAACAATATTATCATATATAAGCAAAAAAATTTTCTAATCCGAAATCCATTATTGATTGGAATTCACCTGGAGCTGTAGTGACTCCAAAAAGTAAACAATTATAAACGTATAAACCTCAATGATATTAATTGTTAATAAATGTTTTGATTCTTCATCGATTTCAATTTGTAGAAAAACGTCAGACAAACCTAATTGGCTGAAATATTTACAGTTTGAGAGTTGGGAAAATATTTCATCTAGCAAAGGAAATGGATGATGATTCGGTTCTAATGACTTATTCCAATAGAATAATCTGCGCAAATCCTAATCATTCCATTTTTCTTCCGAACAACAACTATTGGAATTGCCCAGTCTGAATATTTGATTTGTGAAATAATTCCATTTTGTTCAAGTCTCGTAAATTCTGCATCGACTAAAGGTAAAATTGCGTAAGCAACTGGTCTTCTGGATCTGAAAATTGATTTTGAATTGGGTTTCAAAAACAGTTTTATTTTCGTGCGTTAATCCAATTGAAGAGAGAAAAACATCTTTAAATGTTTCTTTTAGTAAAGCTAAATCAAAATTGAACCGGATGTGTTTTTGGATGGATCTTGTAACAAAAATAATTATATATATGAGACTGTAATTCCATAAATCAAAAACTGCAAGCCAATCATGACGTTAAAATCCGAATTTGATATCACAAAACATCATAATTGTCTGTGATTCCATTCAAAAATACTTCACAATTAAATTCTTGATTGAAATTGATATGATTTCCCGACACATCGCAAGCGACATGTGAAGTTATGCAACCTTTTGGTTTTCCCAACAAAAACCAATGCTTTTTTGATATTATGATAATGTTAGATCAAGTTGTAGCTTGATTGGACGATTATTGATTGTAATATTTACAAATTTGCACTAACATTGGACGCGACTTGATTGACTTTAATCATCTTGTTTTGATTTTTAATTATATCATTTTAGATTTAATTTTCTGACTTGAAGCACAATATCCGTCTTTGTGATCAAAAATATTGCATTTTTGACATTTATGATTTAAAAGTGCAAAACTTGGAATAATGTAATCCGCATTATCCGCAAAACTACGGTGAAGAAATTTAATCTTTGTTGGGTAAAGAATTATTGATTTGTTTCTTATCTTAAAGATTTCTTAATTTGTGTTTTTTGCCTTAAATTTGCGTTGTAGATCAGATTTAACAAGAGTCATTGAATTCAACTCTGACGAACTTTGATTTTGGATTAAGGAAATATGTCATGCTTGAGATTGATTATGACATTCTATTGCAACCAGATGAACAAATAGTGACGCCTAATGTCAATAAAAAGAGGCGCAAGCGCGAGGGACTTAAGATCCCTATGTACGTACGTAAGAAAGTTGTTATTGGTAATCTTCCGCCGAGTCATACACGGATTTTTGTATGTCTTAAGAGGAATAAAATATAGAATGCTTTTAAGAAAAAACTGTGTCAATAGTGATTAATGCATCGTATCCTCCTTTTTCCCGCTTGTCTAGTCACGATAGATTGGCAACAAGGTGAAACATCGGGAAAATAGACGTCAAGGAAGTAACTTACAAACATCGTCCCAGATAAATCGAATGGACTGAAATAGATCCTAAATAGTTCGAGCAATTTTTACATTTTCAAAAAAACGTGGCAACTAATTAGATTGCAGCAATAAATAGAACAAAGATTTAACGTCGCAGATAAGCGGAACATCAACCATCAACAGTTGTTAACACTTTACTGCCAAACTTTGAACGTTTTGACCCGAAAACAGAATTATTTTGATACTATAAACAACGTTTATAATTTATAGGTTTGAAAACTATATTAAAATGAAAAACATTGCAGAGAACAAAGACTATTGTACAAAACTCTTACTAAACTCAATTGGAGCAACGAACTTCGGCACTCGCAGCACCGGGCGAACTAAAATTCGACGAGCTGATGAAATTGTTAGAAGAACACCTAACTTCTAAAAAGAACGCACTAGTAGCTCAGCATCAATTCCTATCGAAATACCATACAGAAATAATTCCTCGAAAAGATGTCGTTTCGACGTCGTAACATAGAACTTCCAATAATTGTAATATTTGATATAAAAAATTTATTAGAATAAAATTTATTAGAATAAAAAATACATATATGT
>NW_017259403.1:1034140-1047874 GCF_001594045.1 Atta colombica
ATTTAACATTAATTATATTTTTTTTATGTGTTCCGCCTCTTTCACAACATCTTTAAACAGATATGCTACAACTATATATCAGCATTATATAGTATGATTCTTCAAAGGAGCAATTTCTGTACGATTACAGAAAGCATAGTAAATGAAGATTCGAATTCGGTGATCGCGCATGAGTGCATCATAAAATTAGTTCTCGAATTCATAAAATAAATATTTTTATTATAATTTTGTCATGTATCCTCTGAAATATGATGCTAATCAATAATATTTATTTTCACAATAAAATTTTAATGAAACTTTAATGAAATTTTTTCCACCACTATTACGCTATTAGTGATACTACTTGTCGAATTTACTTATTGCATTAGTGACGCTAGTAATATATTTTTATGTTGACTAGATTTTATTTCCAACTCGAAAATTAATTGAAATTGGAACCAAAAATCCATTGAAATCAATAAAAATTTCGAAAACTTTCGAACTTTCGACTTTTATTTTCGACATCGAAACGAAACGTCTTTTCGAGAAATTATTTCTGACTGGACAGTTAGAAAACCAATCAAATATAGCAACATTACGAGGAGAAATAGGAGACTGCATCTTTGTCTGCACCTGCGAAACATCGATTGCAGATATTTTCCTTCGAGTGCAATTCATTAGGGAACTCCAAGACAATAGTATCAGAGAAAATTTACTTCAGTCCGAGTTAACAACATTCTCTGAAATCATAATCAAAGCAATTGCACTCAAAACTTCAAAAATTGACTCGAAGGAAATGTCACTGCTAACCGCATCATCAACGCCAGTCATGAACATCAACATAATAGTACACCAACAAGGAAAATCAGCATCAAGAAGGAATTAACAATCAATCTCGTCAGAAAAACGTACAACAGTATCTTCTGACAAAACAATTTCAACCAAAGGTAAGAACAAAACCGCGAATATAGTGAATTGGATATCGATAGATTGTGCCTCAGATACGGATGAAATAATCACTTGGCGGCGGACTATTGCATAGAAAGAGAGAAACTCAGAACTCAAATGCTCATGCGGAAAAACAGGCCAAAAAACAGCAGCCAACTATATTCAAGAAGAGGACACTGACAAACGGTATTTATCGCATAGTAGACGGAGGAATTCGATTATGTGTTAATTACAAAATCGGGATAAATAAGCGTCTCACGGATTCATATTATTCAATCCGAAAAATAGATGAGGTTCTTAATAATTTACGTAACTCTAAATATAATTTTTGCCGCTTCTATCTAGATCTATTTAAGGCATACCTACATATTCCAGTTGACGAACAATCGAGCGAGATATAGATGATTGCGATACAGCGAGGCGAATGAATCAACTATCATTCGGCATCAAAACAACATCCTCAGAATTCAATCGGATCATCGACCAGATATTAAGAAATGTATCAAAAACAGAAGCGTATTTTGACAATATTCTTGTGTACGGAAAAACTAAAGAGGAATGTAAGACGAGCCTGCACGCATGCCTGGATCAACTGAAGCACGACTTACATCTCAACTGCCGGAAATGTTTCTTTTTTCAGAAGTGCATCGAATTTTGGGACACATAATCGAACACAATGCAATATTAAAGTCTTCAGGAAAAGTCGCCGCAATCACGGAAATGCCAAGACCTACAGCGACAGAAGAAGTAAGAAGATTCTTAGAGATGGCGATATATTATGCAAGATTCATCCAGATTCACTTGTCAGTCACAGCATCGTTAAATTGGCTCCTTAAAAAAGACACAATGTTTAAGTAACAACCCAACGAAAACGTATTTATTCAATTAAAACAGGAGATTGCTAGCGACAGGGTTTTAGTGCATTCAATCCGGTGTATCCATCCAATCCAGCTCGCATGTGACGCAAGTCCCACTGGAATCGCTGGAATCTTTTCATATATCATTAACGGAAAAGAGCATCCAATGGCATTTGCATCAAAATCATTGACATCAGCAGAACAAAACTATTTGCAACTTGTTAGAGAGGCATTAGCCATCGTTTTTGCAATATTTGTTTGCTCGATCTTTTAAACTTGTTACAGATAATCAACTAGCACGAATTTTTCACCAACATGCAAAGATTCCGCAAATGACTTCAGCAAGGCTCCATTCTTCTCAGGATTCAATTACGAAATGAAATTTAAAAAAGGCTGTGAAAATATAAATGTCGATTGTTTGTCGAGAATACCTTTAAATCCGAGACCAAGTACGGACTCAACAATCAATAACGAAGTTATTGTCCATGAACTCTGTGAAGCATCAATTTTTCAAACCTCAACGCGGGAATTAACCTTCCAATCCATATGAAATGAAATCCGGAAGATGCCCGGATGAAGCCCTATCAAAGATTCTATATGAAATACGTTTAAAATGATAATGAACTTGAATCGGAATTCACAATCGACAATGAAATTATATTTAAGGCAGCGAGTCGTTATTCCAGCAATCCTTCGAACGCTTGTACTAGAAGAGCTGTACCGCATTCATATTGGCAAAAATGAAGCAGCTAGCGCGACACTATATATACTGGAAATCAATTGAACACACAGTCCGTACATGCAGTGCATGTGCCAAGGTAAAACACAGTCCAATAAAAGCATCCCTCCTCCATCCGTGGGACAATCCTGAATACAACTGGCAAAGAGTTCACGCGAGTCCTTATCAGGGACTTTTTCCTCATAATCATCGAAATCAAAATGGGCTAAAATTGGTTCATGCACTTCAGCCCCGTCTTCGATTATTGAATTACTCAAGGACGTTTTTTGCTCGGCATGGATTTTCTGACGTTTTAATAGCTGCCAATAGCTACAATTTTCACCAGCAAAGAATTTCAACATTTCTGCAAAGAAAGGGAATTTTCCAGAAATTCATTGCCCCAGAACATCCGGCAATCAATGAATTAGCCGAACGTAACATCGTTAAAATTATCAAACGTTATTTATTATTATAATAATCAAATGTTAAAATTACGATTAGCGACAATGATAAACGAGTTGGGAATAATAAAAGAAAAGATTCAAGAAATACTTTTCCACTATCGAGCAACACCTCTTAACAATGGAGAATCGCCGGTAGAACATTATCTATACCGACAAATGCAATTAGATGCACTAAGGCGAAATTACAGAAATCCACCATAAGGCTCAGAAGGCGTTCCAATTGAGCGTGAGGGAATGAATGCAGACACGATACTATTCGAACAACAAACTGCATTGGAAACCGGGAACAATTATTAAAAAGTTCAGATAACTTCATTATCAAATCAAATTGGATGATAGATATATGCTCAACAGCACATCAATCAGTTACGCTCGACAAGTGTTCAGGAAAAAAGGGAGTTAGCCCCGAGGATATTAAGAAGGAAAAACAAAATCGTTGAATCTGGGCCTAATTCTGGACTGAATATTGAAAATTTAGTTTAAGTAGAATTACTATTGTATTATAGGTGTACAACTTTGCTTCCGCCGTTTTCCTGTAGATGGCTTTAGCGGTAAGTGGTGGTCGAAATAAATAGATCATAGACGTCATACAATAAACTTGGGCATCTGTCAATATAACCCTATAGAAACATTAGTCGATTTATGTCTGCATCATAAAGTTATTCTCGATTGAAAATGTCAGTTTGTGAGCCAAATTCTCGTCATTTGCGGGAGGTTTTAATTTTTTGCTTCAATATGAAAAAATCTGCGGCTGAGGCTCATCGAATGCTCTCAAATACTTATGGTGGCCGCTATTAGTGAAAGAACGTGTCGTGAGTGGTTTCAACGCTTCAAGAACGGTGATTTTGACGTCCAAGGTCACGCTCTGTATTTGGTGGGACCAGCTCGGCGTAGTGTATTATGAACTGTTAAAACCGACTGAAACAATCACAGGCGATCGGTATCGAACGCAATTGATGCGTTTGAGCCGAGCATTGAAAGACAAACGGCCGCAATACAACGAGAGACACGATAAAGTGATTTTGCAGCATGATAATGCTCGACCCCATGTTGCGAAAGTGGTCAAGACATACTTGGAAACGTTGAAATGAGAAGTCCTACCCCGCCGTATTCTCCAGACGCTCCAGATTGCTCCCTCTGACTATCATTTGTTTCGATCAATGGCACACGGCCAGCACTTCCAGTCTTATGAAGAAGTAAAAAATTGGATCGATTCGTGGATAGCCTCAAAAGATGACCAGTTTTTTCGACGTGGGATTCGTACGCTACCCGAAAGATGGGAAAAAGTAGTGGCCAGCGATGGACAATACTTTGAATCATAAATGTATAACCAGTTTTTTACAATAAAGCCTCGAATTTCGGAAAAAAAACGGCGGAAGCAAAGTTGTACACCTAATAATTGAACAACAAAACCATGATGATCAACAAGAAAACATCGGCCATCATCAGAATCACCGAAGAATCAGCCGGAAATTTGAAAATCGAGCCGGCCACCACCTTGGAAACTACATTCGTTAATAATCTATCTGTCAATTCTCCCTCTTCCTCTCGCAAGGAGCTAAACTAAGCGTGGGAGAATTATTGCAACCAGATGAACAAGTCGTGACGCCTAACGTCAATAAAAAGAGGCGCGAGCGCGAAGGATTTAAGATTCCTATGTACGTAAAAGAGTTGTTAGTAATCCTCTGCCGAATCACACGCGGACTTTTGTACATCTTAAGAGGAACAAAATATAGAATATTTTTAAGAAGAAATCGTGTCAATGATTAATGCATCGTATCCTCCTTTTTCCGGTCATGATACATTCCATTGAAAGATTCTCAATAGAGATAAGATTGACTTTGTATCAATTAAATTGAAACTTCGTACGAATATCGGAGGACGATCTTAGACCACATGCAAAGATAAGACATTTAAATTGATTAGCAATGATTGATGAGATTTTGAATTTTTCGCAACATTTATTAAGCATTGCATAAGAAATAAAATCGTGATTTTTAAGATTTCGTTGTATTCATGCAGTTATAGCGCTAATGGAAGAGAAAAATTTTTCTTCCAAATAATTGTGTGTTTATTCACTGTAGTTGCGAAATCATAATCTTTGGCTATTCTTTTGGCAAAATCAATGTTGTAATCAATGTACTGTTTATATGAAATTGTGTTCATTTTATGTAATAAAAGTCTGTCCTTAGATGCGTTGTCTAATTCTTGCGCATCTACCTGGAAAGTCATTAATATTTGACATATCATGCATCGAATGTGAGATTATTTTCTGCATCATAAATGAATTCGGTCATGAAGTTCGCCAAAGATTCCATTATAAATCCGTTTGTGAAGAATCCGATGAAGTAATCCAAGTCAAAGAAATGATATGAAATCTTGTTGTTGTTTCATATAAAATTGCTGTTGTTTTTACTCCAATTGCTGCTGTAAGAATAGTTGTTGCTGCTATTGTTGTTATTGAATGAGAAATATGGGTGCCTCTTTGAAATCCATGATCCTCGTCGCCAATTGTTATGTTTTTTCCGAAAAAAAAAAAACAATACGCTTGTTTGATTAAGAGCTTATATTTAGTTAATATGGAATACAAGGAATTGTAATGTAAGATGAAAAGGAAAGCAGCTGAGAGTCAATTAATTAATCAATTAGTTAGTTGCTAGACAACCTTGATGATTCCGTTCATGTCATAGACGTCAGTGGTAACAGTATATGGTTGTAAATGCGGATATTTTGTATCAACTCGTACCTGCATACATGAATGTTTATTGGACTTAAGAGGAATTACAATTTCAAAAGCACATATTCAACCTACTAAAACGGATATGTTTTTTTTATACGGATTTATTAGGAATTTCTGGCAGAGATCAAATCAACATCAATTCAACGAATTGATGTCGATTTTTCACCGAGATGATACTGAGATATTTAAACTTTCAGGATTTCTATCTCTAAAAGTTTTCAATATAAAAAATCTATAACCGGTATTTAAAAAACGCTTTCACCTTAGACAAAAATAAACAATGACAAATGAAGTTCTAGTTAAATAATTCTAAATGACTTTGATGTGGCATTGATAACTCTATTTAAAATGTCAAATAAAAGCGTACAGAAAGTAACCTTCCATTTAATGTGGATATTTTATTATGTCTCTGCATTATACAATATGATAAAAACTATTTAAAAAATTTGGCTCGCGGTATCAACTGCGCATAAAAGATTTGTCTGATTCTATATATGTACCCGAATTCCTTACTGTGAAATATTTGACCTTGCATTACCAGGTATGTAAATATGAAACCGGAATTTATCAATAGATGGCCACAGTTGTCAATGTAGTTGCCGTCAGACGGCCATTGACGGCATTTCTTTGTTCTGACATCTGACAAAGATTTTCAACTCACAATACAAGTTTCATACAACAGTATAGTTTATAATAGCGTTGAACATGTCGAATTTTGTGCCTGGAAACTACGATTTGCGGACAGCATTGATTTTCTGTTACTGGATTTTCTGTTATTGGAAGAAAACTGCTGCAGAATCGCATCGAATGCTTGTCGAAGCTTACGGTGAGCATGCTCTTGGTAAATCACAATGCTTTGAGTGATGTAAAAAATTCAAAAGTGGCGATTTTGACGTGAGAAACGAAGAACGTGAAAAACCACCGAAAAAGTTTGAAGATAGCGAATTGCAAGCATTGTTGGATAAGAATGATGCTTAAACTCAATAACAATTCGCAGATCAATTGAATGTGACACGAGAAGCTGTCTCCATACGTTTGGGAAATCCATGGGAAAGATCCAGAAGATGAGAAAATGGGTTCCACATGAATTGAATGAAAGACAGCAGAAAAACTGAAAAACTACTTGCGAAATGTTGCTCGCCAGGTACAAAAGAAAGTCATTTCTCCATCGAATTGTGACTGACGATGAAAAGTGGATATATTTTGAGAATCCTAAGCGTAAAACATCATGGGTCCAGGCGAACCATCGACATCGATTGCAAAGCCAAATCACTATAGAAGACAATGCTCTGTGTTTGATGGAATCAAAAAGATGTGATCTACCATATTATGAGCTACTAAAACTTGGCGAAACCGTTAATACTGAACGCTATCGACAACAAATGATTAATTTGAATCAAGCTTTGTGTGAAAAACGACCGGAATATCAAAAAAGGTAACACAAAGTGATTTTGCTTTATGATAATGCACCATCACACACAGCAAAACTGGTCAAGGAAACGATTTGGTTGGGAAATACTTTCGCATGCGACTTACTCACCAGACTTGGCTCCGTCCGATTATCACTTATTTGCATCGATGGGACACGCACTTGCTTAGCAGCGCTTCACTTCTTACAAAGATGTACGAAAATGGCTAGATGACTGGTTTGGCTCAAAAGAGCAACAATTTTTTTGGCGTGGCATTCACAAATTGTCAAACAGGTGAAAAAAATGTATAGCTACCGATGGGCAATACTTCGAATAAAATATTTTTTATCATTTTCATGCAATAAACGTGTATTTTCTATTTAAAAATTCCTTTTTCATATTTACATATCTGGTATATCATCTGAAAATTCTGTACGTAGCACTAACATTCAGTAAAATACGTTTCATTTATCAATAATATTATATAATTTATTAATATATGTAATTGATACATATATATTAATTTACTTAAATTACAACAATTTAAAAAAACAATAATTTTTAAATCTTAATTATACCCATTCATGCTCAATATTTGATTCATCCTGTTGTTCGTCGTCATCGGATTGAATTTGTTGACTTTCATTAAGACTGTTCTCTGCTTCTTCGATATCAAAATCTTTAGAACTATTATGAGCCTGTTTTTCATCATCTATATATATAAATTATCGTTGTTTTCCTGGTCATGGTTGTGACTTCAAATATACATTAAGTTATTGACATTATCTGTGTTATTCTATCTTATTCTCGTGTGCTCATTGATATGCTGCTGCTGTACATTAGCAGCCTCTCTGAGCGTGGGCATCAATGATTTTTGGAGGAAAATTATTATATACTTATTATCTTAAAAGCTTTTGATATTATTCAAATAGGGATGCATCGGACCATAATTACCAGATATTGGATGTCTGTAATGATGGTATTTATAAATAATTAACACGTTATGAATACATATATATGCTTTAATTATATTCAGTAAGAGACTGATAATAAAATCGTGGGGGGGGGGGCACACATCCAATCTCAGCACTAGATCCTAGATCCTGGTTTGGCATTGATGTTACCTCTTAACATTCCCTTCATTTATTTAAACGTTATAACTTAATGTGACAACTTAAAATGTAATAATAAAAAGGAACATTTAACATTTTACAATAATATTCGCAATTTCGTAGATTAACTTATTTCAAACTTATTTCTCTTATAAATGTTTTATGTATTACAAGTGATTATCTTTTATTCTGTCGAGTTCCGTATCTTGGTTCTCAGACAATCGTAACTTCTTAATTCTTGGATTTTCATTAACTGACTCTTTATTTTTCTCCCTCTCTATGATTGACTTTTTTTTCGACGCTCGTTTCTTTTGCTCTGTTTATGTAATTTTCTAGTAATTTTAGTACATCAGTTTTCTTCAAATTTTATATTTTTGTTAGCTACGTAAGGTTTGAGAAATCGCCGATTTCTGTTTAAGATCACTCCACTGTTAAGTTTGACATTATACGTTCTCGGTCTATCCTTATCAATCTTATATATAATAAACCTGCTTCCCATTCTTTCTTATTATTTAATAGCATTACAATTTGGTTTACTTTAAGTCAATTCTCTCGCGTCTCTCTTTCTCTCCTTTGTCATAATAGATTTTCTGTTTTTTTTTGACGTAATTTATACCGATTAACAATTTTTTCTGATTCTTGAAACTTTTTTACCATGTACAATTGACCTTTTAACTTTCTATTATTATATATAGCAGTTCTGCTGGAGAAGGTATTTCTCTATTTAGTGAAGTTGTTCTATACTCCAAGAGTGTCATTGACATATCTTTTCCATCATGTACTGCTTTTTTCAGAATCTTTTTATTTTGAATTTGAACTTGCCTTTCATAAATCCATTTGATTGTGCATACGTTGGTGAAAACGTTTTATGTTTAATTTCCCATTTTTGCAAGAATTTAGTGCATTCATTAGTGCATTACTTGCAAGTTGGGATTCCATTGTCTGTTTTTAACTCCTAATGATCGCTTGGCTGGTTGTTTCTTCAATAAAATTATCTCAGGAAATTTAGAATAAACATTAACTAGCAACAATTCTCACCATTTAAATGTAAAACATATCTGCTGCCACAATCTGCCAAGGATCTGGAATTTCTTTGTTAATCATTGTTTCTTTCTGACAATTTTTTGCGTATTTTAGATAAGATTCACAATTTTCAATTTTTATTTTTGAGCTGACTCTGCAGTGACTAATAAATGTGGCATATTCTTTAGCTTTCAATATTATTTTTAGTCCTAAATGTACGTAGTGAAGTATATTCAGCATTTCTTGTCTTAAAGCTTTTAGAATGACTATTTTGTTTCCTTTTAAAATTAACCCGTTAATTTCTGTCAACTCTCTTATGCTCCAATAAGGTTTAACTTGATCATTTAAGCTATTTTTCATTATGGACTAACCCTCTTTAATTCAATACTTTCTTTAACTCTATCAACTCTAAATCTACATTTGTTTCTGTAATAATGATTTCTTTTAGGACTAATTCCATCACTTAATCGTATTAGATTTATTTGTGCTTGAATGTCACTTTCATTGATTATGCAATCTTTATAATGTGTTCTTGAGAGAGCATCAGCAAAATATGGTATAGGTGCTTTCTTGGTTTATAACGGACTTCAATGTCATAATTTTGCAATGTTATTCTAAGTCTTTGTAATCTTAACGGGCATTTACTGAAAGATTTTTTGAAAATTGTCTCCAATGGTTTATGATCTGTTTCAATTACAAACCTTTTCCCTATAAATATTGATGAAATTTTTGACATCCAAAGATAATCGCGAACAATTCCTTTTCAATTTGAGCATAATCTTGCTGACACTCTGTCAAAGACTTTGACACATATGCTCGATTCTAGTAATCATTGCCACCATGCCGTTCTTTGAACTGTCAACTAACAGTGTAATTTCTGCATTCCTGTCAAAAAATTCTAAAACTGGACTTTCTATTAACACTGTGTTGAGCTGATTAAATTCTTTTTCATACTCATCAGTTGTCCATAACTATTCTATATTACGTTTCATTAATTGTCGCATATGGAAAATAAAGTATAGATTTATGGAGAGAACAAAGTATATGATGTACAACCTAGTATCTCAATATTTGATTTTGTGTTTTTTCTTTTTAAACATGGAATGAGTTTTTAAGAGAGTTAGATCGAAAAGTGAATAAATTTGTTTCAAACCGCCTTAAATTGGATAGAATTAATTCTGTTGTGAAACAGCAATACTTCACTGATAGTAATGATGATGTAGAAGAAATTACATTTTGTTATCTGAAGATGATGGCTATAATATCGTTCATGAAAAAGTCAAAATGAACAGAATAATATTGATCATGGATTGAATCTGTCAGGAAGTAAAGTAGATAGTGTAGCTACTGCTGAAATTTTAAGTGTTTTTAGTGATGATAATAGTAGTATTGTTTCATCACAAGCAGAGGAAGCTCAGGTAGATATTGACACTAGTAGTTTTAATACACTAGTAGTTTGTTGATAGTTCATCAAATGATGAAGAGCTTTTGCTAATGAGAACGAGAGAGAGCTCAGTATAACTGCTATAGGAGAGTGGGCTAGTGAACTAGGTAAATTCTCAAAGAGGAAGTTAGATGATCTTATTAAACTTCATCCTGTATTTCCAAACTTATCTCTTAGTTACAAGATCCTTTTACAATATGCTATATATAATCCTCTGAGATTAATTTGATACCAATTGAAAACAAATAATGGTGAAAAATTATGGTACAAAGGAATTGCATTCAATTTCAATTATATAAATTTGCAGAAATATTTAGCACGTTTTCATGAAATTATCATCGACATTAATATAGATTGGCTCCCTTTCCATAAAAGCTTTTCAGTAAGATTTTAGCCTATTCTAGATAGACTTATAAAAACTAAAAATGAACATTTTATTGTTACACTTTTTAAAGGAAGAATCGATCCTAAAGTAGAGGACTTTTTTGAGCCATTTGTGAGAGAAGTTAATAACTTACTTCGAAATGGTTATATAAGCAATAATATTGCTTATAAATTTTCCATCAGACATTATATTTTGGATGTCCCAGTTCGTGCAAAAGTGTTGTATTGAGCATAGGGTTACTGCGCTTATGAGAAGTGTGAAGTTGTAGGAAAATGGATTGGCAATCGCATGACATATATAGAACTTGATGAGACTCTGAGAACTGATGAGTCATTTTGTGACCAGAAGCAACCATATCATCAAGGCCATTCTCTGTTCAACATTGAAACCCATCTAGTATCTCAATTCCATTTTAAATGATAATACATCTTATTGATTTAGGAGTCTTCAAGAGATTTCTCTTAGCCCTTCGGAAATGGAATGAACTTTGGAAGTTACACCATAATACTGTTATAGCTATTTCCCAATTGGAAATGCTAAGAGATTCGTGTCCATGATATTAGGTATGGGAAAAAGTTCGTGGCGTTTTTCCCGCTACATCTAACGGGAAAAACGGCACGAACTTTTTCCTACATCTAATATTTCAACAGACTTCCAAGGATTTTTCTTACATAGAAGACACAGAATTTAGGCGACTCTTGTTGTATGATGGTGTTTAATTTTTCGTAACTACTTCGATGAAAATATTTATAACTCTTTCTACTTTTTCATGCAGGCATTTATATTTTAAGAAGTCCTTGTAAAAAATCTTTGTAGTTATGCTAATCAGCTGAAGAAGAATAAGAAGCTTTATTAAATACTTTGCAGTTGTATTTAGAAAAAATAAAATTTTATTGTGTATAACGTTCATAGCGTGGCTCAAGAATCAAAAGAATGTGAAGAACATGGCGTACTTGATACTTTTAGCGCTTATCCTTTTGAGAATAAATTGTTTTCAATTAAAATATCTCTGCAATCTGAATATAAATCATTTAAACAGCCATTTAAGCTGCATATCATGATTTAGAGAAAAAAAATTTTGATATTGTTTTTGAAGATCATAAAAATGAGGTACGTTTGGCTCAGAGGAGATTCATAGCTAATGAAATAATAGATGCAGTTCAGAAAAATCATAATAAATAATACAATCTTTAAATGTAATGTGAAAGATGCATGTTTTAAAATCGTTAATGATGAGATAACTGTTCTCCACAATATTATACAAAGACATGGTAAAGTTTTTTTTATTAGGTATTCTTTTATAAAAATGAAAAATGTGTATAAGTATCCTCTGCCATCATCAGAACTAGATATTATATATTATAGAGTATCAGATTTGAATGAAGAAAGGCATGTTTTCTCTTTTATCCAAGTTTTTGCTAAATGCTAGCTTATAGCTGATGGAGAATTTTTTTATGTTTCCCATGTTTTATATTACATCTCTTTTAATTAATTGCTTTTTGTTTTCTTATAGTGCTATCTATGGTAAGCACTAATATGGATATATATTCTTTTAATTCGATTAATACAATTCTTACCTAAGAAATTTATATCTTATTTTTTTCTTCTTTCCTTGCATATGTTTGTATATAATTGAACTACTGTGTAATAAAATTTTTTTGTTGTAAAATAATTGTGATATAGAGCACAAATTTTTTTATATTAATAATTTAAATAATATGGTGAAGTATACATGATATTTGTGATTTAATAAGTATATATGATGTTTGTGTCTAATTTTTTCTTGATAACAACAATTGATGTTTTGATGTTTCCATACTTAATGTTTCTACTTTTTAGTTGTTTTCTTATTACTTCAATTTTGCTGTTTTGTATTTTCAATTTTGTATGTTAAATTTTGTATTTACAGTTTGCGATATTAAAATTTTTAATGCATGAAATTTTTAATGAAGAAACAAGACTGACTTCTGATGTATTTTATGCTGTTGATCTTATCCGATGACACTGAGTTAGATGAAAACATGGAAGTTCAGATCAAACCTAGCGATAAATGACTCGACAAAATGATATCGAATAGACATCGAAAATGTAATGCGAAAACCGTTCGAAATATTCATCGATTTCGATGAATTTGTGATACTCGATGAATTTTTGATGCTTAGAATAATTTGATTTCGATGAATTTTCGAAGGTTAAAACGATACAATTTTAATGAATTTTCAATGCTCAGAAATAAATATTGCTGATTCATAAGTCGATATCGATTTTTCATATCGTTGATTTAATATCGATTACTAGATTTTCTATTGATCTTCTTTCAAAGATCAATATAGAAAATCTAATTAGTATCAATTCAAACTATCCGAAAAATTAATCGCTTGTGAACTTGAATATTTATAAAATCGAATTATGATATTTTTTTAAGAATAGGAAACAGGAGATTTTAGAGATTATACATATTGAGAAATGACTACAATATTTATTATTTTTTATGAATTGCATTTATATAAAAAAAATAAATCATTATACAATGTAAGATTGTAAAGCTAACATAGATATAATTTTTAAAAATCACTAACCTTACAGTATACTGCGATATAAAAAAACATTATACTTATAAAGAGAATATAAGTGTGTGTATATATATATATATAT
>NW_017259403.1:1047974-1057723 GCF_001594045.1 Atta colombica
CTTTACGAGATTCTCGTTTGGATTTTTTTTACTCTTTTTCCATCTTCTTACGCTCTTTCCATTTTTCTATCTTGTTTGCGCCAAGGAGCATTGAGCAATCATGATTTTATGTGTCTTCAAATTTAATTAATAATGAACCTGAAACAAACCATAAAATCATTCTAAAATCAAACATAAACATAATTATTATAATCTTCTGTCAGTGCATGAATATCTATGTATACGTATAGATATTTAAACAGTAAAATTTTTATATTTTTGTGCTAATTTCATTGATACTTCAAAATCATTCTTTAAACAAGTATATAGTTTTGTACAGACTTTATTTCATTTTTACTTTAACATTTCATTATCATATTTTTTTCTTTATTTAAAATCATTTTTCGTATTAGGAAAATAACAGTGAAAAGTATTCTGATGTGATTACTAAAAAAATTGATTTATTTCATCTGAGGAAATTAAATAATAAGTAATTACAATAATACTTAAATACCTATACATAAAAATATATAATGAGTAATTCTCATTTTGTATAACCTCCTAAATTTTTAATTTATTAAGGGTCTCTTTTTGTTCTGTTCTATCCTTTAAAAATTGTAGATGTCATCGAATTTGTAAGAAGTTTTACAGCAAGTTTTACAGCAGGTAGTAGATTTTGCTACATTGGATATGATGAAAGAAAAAATAATCACAGAAAAAAAGACAAGAAATGCATAGCAATAGAAAATATTTCTTATTATCAACTAGCTATAAATTAAATTATTTTTCAACTATATTGTTATTTAATGCAAAATGAAAAAGATTAAAAAACGCTGAAATGTACTAACATGCCTAAGCAAATATTAACTTAGACTTTTTTTGTTAAAAAATAACATAATATGTAAAAAAATAATTAAAAATTAAAAATAAATGAATAAATATTAACATATAAAAATAGATGATTACTCACCATACAATACTAACGCTAAAATATAGCGTCTCCGTAAACGTAGCTTAAATAAAAAAATTTGAAGAAGTTCAAAGCGAAATATTTTCAACTTTTCATTGCATTCATATTTTTTTCTTTATTTAAAATCATTTTTCGTATTATGTGACTTATGCAGTATATAATTTGATCTCTCAAGTGTGTTTTCTTTCATGCATGATGCACACGATGATATTATTTTATCTTTGTTATTCACCGAATATTATCCTAGTTTAATTAAATTGATTTAATTAAAATTGATTGTTTAATACACGTGAATTAATTGATAATAGTTTCTTATAAATTCTTAATTTTGATGTTTAGTTAAAGAACAGATTATTACAAAATGGTACACACTAAATAATTAAAATCAATTAAATACATGAATTGTGCAGTATACATTTACACGGATCACCACTAATTTAATAGAAAGTTAACTTAGTGATACTAGTATCACTAGTATCACTAAGTTAGTGATACTAGTGATACTAGTAATATTAAACGATCCGATAAAATCAGTGTAAACTAGAACATTATTGAAAAATGATACATCATAAAATACATATAAAATATATTATAAAATAATACGTCACAAGCATGAAACGGAATGTACTAAAAAATTAGGTAAAAATAAAAGTATATTTATCAAATCTGCGATCCACGGAGTTGCAACACAACTCATTATATACGTACAAATATCACGAAGAAAAGATTAAATGTATAATACTGCGTATCAGAACTTATAAAAACTTGCTGCAAGAGACTACGAACAATGCTTGTGAAATGCTTCTTTTTTCTCTTCTTCTATTAACGGTATACCCAAAATGTCACATACTGAATCACGTCTCATCAATATCACGTGTAGATTCATTAATATCACAAATCTTTTATGTATAATGATAATCACGAATATCTCAATTACGAAAACGCCAACTGCCAATTTGCGAAGTGATTGCATCATTATAAGGCCCAATCCATGATGAGAAATCGATTCGAGTTCTCGGATCGAGAAATATATAATCAACTTGCTATTTTCCATAAAAGCTGTAATCTAATTAGCTGTGTAAAGAGAGATACTCTTTATGTCATTCTATTTTCATTTATAATTCTATTTTTGTTTATAATTAGGTATAAAACAAGTGAGGAAATCGTACAGACATATTATTGACAACTACACAGAAATATTACTGGTGTATGTGATTTTTTCGCACTACTGAAATGTATTACTACCTAAATATTACTATCAGTAATATATGCGCAGTAGTATTTAAGTATGAATTTTTGCAAGTTCAAAATAATCGTATGATAATATCATATCGTTGATTATTTAATTGCAATTTATTAATCTTACAAATCCGAACAAATGTAAAATATTGTTCAGTTGAAAGTATTCTACAAATTTTTTTATTACTGTGGATGCAGTAATATTGACAATACTCTATTTAAATAGTAAATTATTACTTTGAAATAGTAAATAGTATTATATAATTCAAATGGTATTTATTACATAAATATTACTGTCAGCATTACATGCATAGTAACAGAGAAACTTGTGGAATTTTTCCAACTATACAATATTTCATATTTGGGTGAATTTAATTAGGCAATTTTTTTCACAATTTCACTTTTTAGCATTATTGTATTTATTTCGAATCGTATATTGAAACAATCATATCGCGTCTTTTGTTCTAAGAAATTTTTCAAATAAATATGCTGTAAAAAAAATAGGAGGTTACAAAAATGTGAGATGATTTATCCTGTAATACAATTTAATATAATTTATTTTGTTAAACATTGTAGAATCAGTTAAAATTTATTTCTTTTATCTGTAATGTCTGAGATACGCACGAGATCTAATTGTGCAATGCTGCTTTTGGGCAATTTTTATTCTTATTGAGATTAACCGTCTTTCCTGTCAGACTGCTATTTCGTAACTCGTTTTTATCAAAAACCGAACTAACAAAGAAAGTTTTGCAACTGTCTGGAACCGATTTGATTCTCCATGAAATATGTTGAAAACACGAAAATCTAAGAGCCACATATTTTTTTATACGTACGCTAACTTATGTTTAAGGGGAAATGAAACACCCTTTTGAAAAAAAGCGGTATTTTTCTTTCGAGTCGAATATTGTCGGAAGTATAAAAGAATTTTTTTAAATTTTCAATTTTTTTTTACTAAAATAAAAATTATTTTTTTACAAATTCCATGTGTATTGTAATAAAATTATATTACAATATATCATTTTCGAGAATTAATTATTAACGCTTCCATATATGCGCTATCCATGCTCATATGCGTAAGTAATTGGAACGATAAAATCCATAAATCAACGAATAAGGAAATTGACATGATTAATATTTGTAACATTACAAATTATAAATAATGTTAAGAGTTATAATAATTTTTCTTATTTTTCCTTAAAGTAAGTAAAACTTTTTTTATTCATCTCTGTACATTATTTCCTTATAATATCTTAAGATTATTCTTTCTTAAAATTATTTTCAGTTTTTTTTACGCTTTAATATCCTATTTACTTGTCGTTTACGTAATAATTTCAAAACATATATATTATACTTAATAATGAAATAATTTTTAAATATTTATACACAATAAATTTATATTTTGTATCATTTACTCATAATACTCATTACAATAATGATACTCGATGAAAAAATGTTTTAAATATGATAACTTCTTGCACTATGAACATTTTATTACAGCTATATTACTGCAACGATATCATATGTTGTTGAACTTTTATCAAAACTAAATTCTATTAGATTTTTCTGATCTTTCGTTTGTATTATATAACTACTTTTAAACCACGAATATTTAAATAAGTTATGATATCGCGGGGATCATAATTGATTATGTATCAGAGATTGTAATTTTATTATATTATTTCGTTCATGTAAGTTTATATTAAAATGAAATCACACGATGCTCAATTCTTGAATAATAAGCATGCACGCATGCATGTAAGCCATGCACATATGCATGCTGTTATGCTTGCTTTGATGCATACAGTCTGACGTTTGATAAATAACTATGAAATTATTTCTTTTGATTGGTGCATGCAAGGAAAAATAAGCTAATTCATAATAAATATAAAAATCATGTATATGCAGCATGCAGCACTCAATGTATGAACGAATTCTAGTATATCAGAGCAGGCATGGTTGTATACATGCTATCATTCAAGAAATCGAGTATCGCGTGATTCCATCTTTACTTTCTAATAATAAAACAGTACCTGAAAATCTTTTAGCAAAACTTTTCCAAATTCTAAATCCGTAAACATAATGATTGTATTTTCCCTGTAGTATCTTTCGGTATAATCATAGTAATAATAATATGTTTTCCTATAGATGTTAAATCTGAAATAATATTAGGACTATGTCCAGTCCATGTATCGATAAGAAGAACGCTATTAGAACCAATGTTTGGAAAATAAGCTTCTTATCTTTAATCATTACACATTAAAATGGACTATAATAAATATAAATGTTAAATTAACAACTATTTTATAACTGTTATGAGATTTTTAAATAAAATATAAAATATATCACAGAAAGACTTAATTTCATAATATTAACATGGATATAAGACTTATAATTTCATTATATTAACATGGATAAAATCTCTTAACGGATAAATCTCTTAACGGCCACAACGCAAGATGTTCGTAGCGAAAATTTTTTATATTTCAATCATATTACAATTAGAAAAATAATAAATGTTTCGACCTTAAATTAGGTCATCTTCAATATTAAAAAATTTTACAATTTCGGAATTATGCAAATACAATATGGCATAATACAATATGGCAGAATAATATAAAGAGTTTAAAATACGAAGTTATAAATTGTAAGAAAATTTTTTTCAAATTGATAATGTGTAACACAAGTTATTTTTGCTGTGTTAAGTCTTCGAAGAGAAGATAGTCGGATATTGTATCGTATATAATCTTGTTAAATTATCTATTGTTAAAATTCAGTCAGATTAGTTCTACCGCTAGTCCTCTGTGGTTATTCACATATGATATAATTTTCAGATTTTACTGAATTGGATATAACAAAATTAATGATTCTGAGTTACAAGTAAGAAAGCACAATGATTTCTTACCTATATGCATAATTTTTATGAGTTCTATGGATGGTGAACTTGTGTTAACGAATAAAATATCCGAGACTATATGTTGTAATTCAGATCATGACAATACAATTTATAAACAATTTTCGTCGAAAAACTAAAAGAAAGCATATCCCTAGAGTTAAGTAGAGGAAGCTATATTAAGGAAAATATGCTTCGGATAGGCGTTCTGTATCATTTTGTATGTTAATAGCCTTGGTCTGTTTTTTAATGAAATCATTTCAGACATGAGTCTTTTTTAAAAACATAGTTCTGAATCTAACAATGAAATATTTTCCCAATCCAATGCATGTCCATATTCCAACTGATGTTCTGATATTATTGTATATGAGTTTTTTGATCTCTTGATATTCGCTTTATGCTCTTTTATCCTTGTTTTAATTTTCCTTTTAGTCTGACTAACATGAGACATCACAGTCTGATTAATATGAGACATCACAATCGAGGCATCTTATTTTATATACTACATTGCAATGTTCTATCATGTCTAACTTATCCTTACCTAATCTAATAATCGATTTTTTAATGTGTTATGGGTTAAGCTACTTTGAAATTATTCTTTTTGGCCACTGGTTTAAAATTCTCTGAAATTTCATGCATGTAAAGTATCGTAAAATAATTTTTTGGATTATTATTATTCGGATCATTGATGTTCTTGGTTGTATTAGTATATAAGTCTTTTTTCCTCGATAAGATTTTTATTCTGCTATTAAGTGTAAAGGAGAAGATAAAATCTAAAAGAATAGCCATTAGACAGCAAAACATCGATCATAGACTCAATATTTTTCTTATGAGAATGCGCAAGGAAAAGGATTTTGTCGAGTTGCCCGATTATCACTTCTTTTTTGCTTCTATTGGGTAGTTAGATTTATAATTTAAATAGCGTCCCGAATTCGTTGGTTTCCTATAATTGTTAAATTTTATGCGACTCTCGACAATCCTCAAACTAACGTCAAGAAAATATTCACAGTACTTTCATAATTATATTCAACTGTGAATCTCAGTCTATCATGATACGATTAAACTTGTCTAATATTACATGGATCTAGTTGTTAAGAACAGCAAGCAAAATGTCATCCACATACCGACAATAGACTGGAATATCTATGTTAACATTCACAGAATGTGATTTTCTAAATCTTGAATAACAAAATTTGCTAAGATTGACAGAAAAGATTCCATGGGCATACCAAAAATCTATTTAAAGTATCGATTGTCAAATTCTATCAATTCTATCAATTGAAATAGATAGAGTTGAAAATCAAAGAGGCATTTAAAAATTCTTTCAACGGAATGCTTATGTGTTTCGATATATAACTCCATCTTCCTTTAATACTTCTCATGATTAATTCTTCTGAAATGTTATATATTAATGTTGAAAGATACTAATTTGTAATTAGACTGTAGTGCTTTATCGTTTAATTGATTAACTAATTTTCAGTTATTTTTAATGTAACTGAAACCTTTTTTAAGACTTTTGTCGATAATCTTTTAAAAAAGAAATTAGACGATATACCGGATTGTTAATACAACTGACGAAATCCATTTTCAATGGATTTCCAACTTTATGAATCTTTGGCAACTCATATGATCTCAGCACCAATCCATCAGTGACATTAAGTTTTTTATAGGTGGATAAATCTATATATATATTTCATGTCCTTCCACCGTATTAACAATATGAATTTGGTTTATCACTTGTAAGATCATTGTAAGATCTTTCTTGATATATCGGTTAGCATTGCATGCATTTTATTATTATAATCAATAGAATTCATTACTATTATCGAATTCCCTTTATCAGCACGTGTAATCAAAACCTCTGGATGTTCCGTTTTATAAATTGTTTAACCTCTTTCATTCCTTTATTTAATAATGTGCGCTCATCGGTATTTATTGCTAAATTGTTATTATTAATTTTCTTTAAAATTTGAATGGAGTTCTTATGGAAGTATTTCTTATGGAATTATGAGTATTATCGTTTAATTTATTAATGTTATATTCCATGTGTTTTATGAATTCTGTAATTATTTTATCTTTATTCATTGTTTAAATATTCATTTTCTAACGTGCAATTAGAATTACTATTATTAACATCGATATTTAATTCTATAAATAAACTAGCAGCAATCAGATTAGACAATGGATTAGATAAAGATCTTGCATTCGAATGTGAACACGGAATAGAAGGAGCGCAGTTCATTGGAGGCTACTATGGATTGGCTGAAATTTGTTGAAATGTTGTTTGGTCTTGAAACATAGTTGTAAATGTCTAGTCTGTGACTTGACTGAATGAGGATATTCGAACCGAAGTTTATGAAAAAAAATTTCCGCTCAACAGGATGACGTCTGCTCCTGCAACAGGGAGCGATGCAGAAATTACATTATTCAGCGGATAGTTCCGTAGAGTTTTTTACTGCTGAAAGCGCCCATTAATAATAAGTGATTATATAATAATTGGGCGGTAATTTATGATATAAATTTATACAGTCAAGATAAGTATAATAAATGGACAGTATAAAAATATTCATGTAACAGTTTATATTCAGTCAGTGCAGTAGTTTTGTTATGATCATATGTGTGCAATTTATTAAATATTAATATTAAATTGTTTTTATATTACGATTCAAAGCCAAGTTAATCTTTAGAAATGATTATCAATCCGCTTAATATTAGATTGTGGGAAAAAGTTCGTGACGTTTTTCCCGTTAAATGTAACGGAATTATTAGATTTTTTTATTAGCATCTATAATCTATTCAATATATCTAATAGAAACATCAACATCAGTAACTGAAGCAGAAATAGAATTAAAAGAAAATATACAAAAATTATTGCTGGATTTTTCACTGCAATGGATTGGAAATAACAGAAGAAATTTATCTCGATTATCAAGAACCTTATAAACTTATAATTTACTTATAATTATTTATACATAATTTTGAAATAATTGAAGATGGTAAAGAAGTATGAAGAAGCATGGAGTAAAGATAATTTAAATTCTCATTCTTAATATTCAAATGATGACGCAGACTTTGACAGTTCTTATAAAAAACGCTGTTGAGTATTGGTGGAATATTAATG
Source organism: Atta colombica (assembly GCF_001594045.1). Lineage (NCBI taxonomy): Eukaryota > Metazoa > Arthropoda > Insecta > Hymenoptera > Formicidae > Atta > Atta colombica. Next base: position 1,056,174 of record NW_017259403.1, read on the forward strand.
AAAAAAAATAAAAACAAAAGGAATCGTCCGCTAAAATTAATGCAAAATAAATTTAGAAGAGTTTCATCTGAACGTCAATTAAGATGATAGCAAGAACAATTACATTCAGATGAAAATCATATAGAAAAATTATCTTAGATCTCCAATCTTTTACATGTGATAAATTTATTGCAGCTGAATCACGATTCATAGTTCATGATATCGATCTAGGTGAGTTTTACAAAAGCTCAAGAAGAAATACAATAGGAAATTTAAATCCTATATTTAAAGCATCTCACAGTTGGATATCAACATTCAAAAAGTCCCACCGAATTGTTTCGAGAAATTATGAAATTTGTAACCAGAAGAACAATAGAAGATTCCGTTGCAAAGTACAGCTAATAATTTTCTGAAAACAGTGAAACCACTTATCGAACAGTTCGGATTTGAAAATTTTTAATTCTGATCAAAGTGATTTCCAATTGGAAATTCATTCTGGAAGATCATTATCTAATGAAGGAGAAAAGAAAATAGAGTGTGTTGAATTGAATATAACAAAATTAATGATTTTGAGTTACAATTAAGAACTTAATTTAAGGTCGAAAAATTTATTATTTTTTTAATTGTAATATGATTAAAATATGAAAAATTTTCGCTACGAATATCTTGCGTTGTGGTTTATGCTGTTAAGAGATTATTCGTTTTAATATTTGATTACGTATTGACTTTTATTGTTATTATAACGCTGGTATAAACATGCATTTCTGTTCTACCGTTCTTTGAATTTATTAAAATATATTTTAGTATTACAACCTGTTTACTATTAAAACAATATATTAAATTGATGAAACAAAATATTAACCTAAGACTTAAGATATATTTTTTAAAATCATGTAAAAGAGAAGAATTAATTCCATAACATTTATACAAGTACGTCATTCCAACTTGTTTATGAGCACGTCGCGTTATAAAATACATAGACTCAAAATGATTTCATAGTTAAAATAATATAATTAGAGCTATAATAATATAAAAAGACGCATATAGACAACTATTTCACTAGAAATGAGCTTTGCAAGCATCATAGGCTAATTTCATGTTCTCTATCAGGTTATAATAATTTCATGTTCTCTATCAGGTTTGTCTCTTTCTTTTTTAAATCGACAAAAATTTATTTTCAATAGATCATGGGTGAAAGAATTAAACAGAATAAATAAAAAATTAAACAATTCAAGAACAAGTGCAACGCGAAAAATAGGAAGAAATAAAGCCGATCGAATTCAATTTATTATGGTCAACATCCACTAATACAAACTTTAATTTCATTCTATCAAAAATTGAAAAAATTTCTACGCAGGAATTAAACACAGAAAAGTCAGAAATAGTCTTCCACATTAGTATTGATCCAATTAAATTTAATGATAATTTTAATTTGAATAACATTAAAGATAACTGGCTAATTAATTTGAATAACGTAGAAATACCAAAAACAATTAAAATATGGTAATATTGCAATTAGGATAAAAATTCAATTTACCTAATAATGTTATGAATATATATATATATATATA
>NW_017259403.1:1057823-1062616 GCF_001594045.1 Atta colombica
GGCGAGATTCAAATGTTTACAATGTGAGAAAAAATTGATTGCAAATGAAGAGGAACAAATAAAAGCGATGGAACAGTTAACAAAAAGAAAATTCAATTCAAAGAGAAAGAAACGAATTTTTGAAACAATTTCTTACGAAAATGTAATGTTATTAATAACAAATTTTCTCATTTTTACATACATATTTTTTTACTTTATACATTTTATTTACTTTGTATACTTTAACTCTATTTTCTTTATTTTATATATTTAATTTACAAATTATTTACAATATAATTTCTTTTTTCCTTTACGAAAAAACCCTCAATTTATTGTGTTAATACTTAAATTTAGATGTTTATGTCAAAGTTGAACGTCAACATTAGTGTCACTTAAGCGTTGAGCAATGTTAAGCAATGGTGTTAGTTGAAAGTGATCATAAATATTCGGTGTTGCCTTAGTCTAGACTCAATATTAAGTGCCAGTTAAGCGTTGAGTATCAATGTTGAGTGTCAGTTGGATGTAACTATTAAATTCGATGAATAGTGTATACACTATACTATACACCAAATTTGACACAATCGCGGTTTACTCATGATACTCAATAGATGTAAATCTTAAATGGCTTAATAACCTTTGAGTGTCATTTTTAAAATTGAATGTAAGTAAATGTCACTTGAATGTTAATCTTTATGATTGAGAATTAACATTGAAAAGTTGAATATAGATGCGCTGCCAGATTCATTTATAAAAGAAATATATTTTAATACTATACGCATGAAATATCTTTTTGACAAACTTTATTTAGGCTGTGGTTCGGAAACATCATCCTCCTCCATGTATCGTTTTATCCTTATTATCCAATGTGAAACAAGGATAATATAAAACAAGGGGCATCCAGATGATGTTTCTAAATGCAGTTCTAAATAAAGTTTGCCAAAAAGAAATTTCACGCAGTCCTAAAGATGTTGAAGTCTTATTGAGATATATCACAATTATATACTAACATTTACCAGTGTATAAGCTTAAATCCGCTGTTTGCTCATAGGTGGCATTAGTGAGTGTACAAAGGCTACCCTGAGCACACAACACACTTTTTTTTATGTGTTTGACATCTGTCAACATTAACCAGTGCACATCATCAGCAATTTCATACAATAACATACATTTTTTCTTTCGTAATCATGTCTACTTTTTTGCTAAAAAAAAGCATGTGCGGGAAGCTTTGCTTTTCTGTTTCAATTTGAAGAAATCGGCTGCCGAATGCTTGTGGAGGCTTATGGCGACAATGCTTTATCGGAAACAACGTGCAGAGATTGATTTCGCTGGTTCAATGACGACAATTTTGATTTGAGTGACAAAAAGCGTGAAAATCGACTCAGGAAGGACTGCTTTGAGGATTGTCAATTGCAGGCTCTTTTGGACGAGGACAATACCCAATCGCAAAAAATGCTTGCCGAGCAATGGGGTGTTTCTCAAGCAGCCATTTCCATGCGGCTACATGCCATGGGGAAGGTTCAAAAGATCGGAAAATAGGTGCCGCATGAACTGAACGATAGGCAGATGGAGTGACGCCAAAACACATGCCAAATTCTGCTTGCCAGACAAAAAAGAAAGTCATTCCTGTATCGGATTGTGACAGGCGATGAAAAGTAGATCTATTTTCAGAATCCTAAACGCAAGAAATCTTGGATTGATCTCGTCCAACCATCAACATCTTCCTCAAGACCAAATCGCTTCGGACGGAAGACGATGCTGTGCGTTTGATGGGATCAGGAGGGTGTCATCTACTACGAGCTGTTAAAACCTGGTGATTGTTAATGCTCACCGCTACCACCAACAAGCACTGTGCTCTGTGTGAAAAAAGGCCGCATTATCGGAAAAGACATGACAAGCTGATTTTCCTCCACGACAACGCACCATCGCACACGTCAACAATGATCCAAAACTACTTGGAGATATTCAACTGGGACTATTATCTCACCAGATCTGGTACCTTCTGACCTTTCACCTGTTTTCATCGATGGGCCACGCGCTCGCTGAGCGGCACTTCGATTCTTACGAAGATGTCCGAAAATGGCTTGATGAGTGATTTGCCTCGAAAGATGAGGAATTTTTTTGGCGTGGTATACACAAATTGTCCGAAAGATGGGAAAAATGTATAGTTAGCGAGGGTAAGTACTTTGAATAAATTTATTTTTGCTTCCTAGGAAAAAAAAAGTGTTTTTCTGACTAAAAAACAGCGGATTTAAGCTTATACACGGAAACGTTAATAATTAATTCTCGAAAATGATATGTTATGATGTAACTTTATTATATATGGCTGAATTTGTAAAAAAATAATCTTTAATTTGATAAAAAAAAATTTTTTATTTAAAAAAATTTAAACGAGTAGTAGGAATATTTTGTTAAATAAAAAAAATAAAATTTTTTTTTCTTTATAACTTTAAAGTTATAAAGAATATACTTTTGAAACCGTACAACTTTTGTTTAAAACACTTTTTTTTATCTTTTATACTTCCGACGATATTCGACTCGAAAGAAAAATATCATTTTTTTTTCAAAGGAGTGTCATCACTTAAATATGAATTAGCGCACGTATAAAGAAATATGTGTCTCTTAGATTTTTGTGTTTTACAACATATTTCATGGAGAATCAAATTAATTCCGAACAGTTGTAAAATTTGCCTTGTAAGTTCCTAATTGCAAAGAATTCATTCCTCGTATATCTTTAATGTTAAAAATCATTATGATATCTTTTTAAAGGTAACAATACATACATATTACAATACGTACATATTGTATGTACGAATGAACGTATGTATGAATTTTTTTTTAACATTACTGTTCAAAAGTTAAATAATTAATACTAATAATAATTGAATCCATTACAAACATTTGGACCTTAATCGGGTCACTTTCGATACAAATACAGACAAATTATTATGTTACAAGCTATAAAATATGAATCCGGCAATTGTTATTTTGTTTATTTAATCCCTGCAATTGCTTTTTTTGCGTGGATCTTTCTGATTATATTAGGTGTACAATTTTGCTTCCGCCATTTTTTTTCGAAATTCGAGACTTTATTGTAAAAACTGGTTATACATTTATGATTCAAAGTATTGTCCATCGCTAGCCACTACTTTCTCCCATCTTTCGGGTAGTGTACGAATCCCGCATCGAAAAAACTGATCATCTTTTGAGGCTATCCACAAATCGATCCAATTTTTTACTTTTTCATAAGACCGGAAGTGCTGGTCAGTCAGGCCGTGTGCCATTGATCGAAACAACTGATAGTCAGAGGGAGCAACGTCTGGAGAATACGGCGGGTGGGGTAGGACTTCCCATTTCAACGTTTCCAAGTATGTCTTGACCACTTTCGCAACATGGGGTCGAGCATTGTCATGCTGCAAAATTACTTTATTGTGTCTCTCGTTTTATTGCGGCCATTTGTCTTTCAATGCTCGGCTCAAACGCATCAATTGCGTTCGATACTGATCGCCTGTGATTGTTTCAGTCGGTTTTAATAGTTCATAATACACTACTCCCACCAAATACAGAGCATGACCTTGGACGTCAAAATCACCGTTCTTGAAGTGTTGAAACCACTCACGACACGTTCTTTCACTAATAGCGGCCCACCATAAGTTTGAAAGCATTCGATGAGCCTCAGCCGCAGATTTCTTCATATTGAAGTAAAAAATTAAAACCTCCCGCAAATGATGAGAATTGGCTCGTAAACTGACATTTTCAATCGAGAATAACTTCATGATGCAGACACAAATCGACTAATGTTTCTATAAGGTTATGTTGACAGATACCCAAGTTTATTGTATGACATCTATGATCTATTTATTTCGACCACTTACCGCTAAAGCCATCTATAGGAAAACAGCGGAAGCAAAGTTGTACACTTAATAGAACTTGTTACAATATGTACATATAATGCAAAATTTGATATGTCTGTATACATGAAGCTGTGTTTTTTATGTTCGAACTGAAAACATTGCAATAACACATATACTTTAAACTTTGTCAATATGTAAATGGTATGAAGAGTGAAGAAATTAAATAACTTTTTACGCCAAAAGTTGTATTACTAGTAAATTCAGTGTGTTGTAAGTATTTTTCACAAAATTTATGATAAAACTTCTATTATAGAATATGAATAGTTCGCGTTTTAAATAATATTAAATGGAAACCAACAACTGATGAGTGAACATTGTTTTTCAAGTATAAATACATAATTATAATATATGTACTATTAATACTATTATAGTTGTAGCCAACTATACTGACTGCGTTTCAAGATTGCAAAGAATTTTATTGCACAATTTATAAAATTGTCTAGTACATTTGTATAATTCATACTAAAATATTTAAATAATAAGATTAACTTTGATCGATTAGGATTTCATTTATTGATGGAATTAAAATTTATTTATTTAATTATAAAAATTTTTTTATACGATATTATAGCATATATACACATATGCATACATATATTATTTCTTGATAAAATTTATTTATAAGCATGTCAAATCAGAAACAAAAATCTTTTATAAATAAAATTAATATATAATACAATATATTATAGAATCGTATATGTGTGATAACAAACTAGAAATCAAAGTCTGAAATGTCTAGCTGGATTTTAAATGCTTTGATTCTTTGATTCAATTTACATACTACATATGTAGTCGCCAGAAACGCGCGCCGATTTTTAGATCTTGAAAACGTTAACTCTACTAAATTATCGCAATAATATCATGAGTTAAATTGGCTAGCAATTTATTGTATATATATATATA
>NW_017259403.1:1062716-1069378 GCF_001594045.1 Atta colombica
AATCCCTTCATACACGTATATTGGGAAGAAGATTTACACCGACTTCTACAGCTTACAAATACTTGGGTGATGTCGGAATCGTCGTAGGATCTATGTCTTTTGAGGAAATTGCAATTGGCGACAATCAAGATATCAACATAATCTTGCCTCGTACAATATGGCAGACTTTTATCGAAAGATGCGCGGATATTGAGCGGTTCGTACAATCAATAGCACCTTCATCATTATCGATTCAAGATCTTCTGATAGAAATCGTGGTAAATATAGATAGAAATTGTGGTAAAAATGCGTGAATATGGTCAAATTAACACAGTACGACATATGTCTGTATATGAAGCTTCTTTATGTTCAAATTCAAATATTGTATCGAAAACGTATACTCTGAGCTGCGCCGGTATATGCATATCGTCAATGAAAAATTTAAATATTTTATAACACTTTTAGATGAAAATTGATCGATAAATGATACTATAGTTTTTTTGCGCAAAATATATGTATAATAAAAATATATTTATAATAAAAAATCAAATAGAGTTTGAGTTAATAGTTTATGCTTTAGATAATATTGTAAACAGTGTAAAAAATAAATGTACATTTTATTGCTGATCGGAAGCAGGTGTTTAAAATTTGATTTGAAATTAATTAAATTAAATTAAATTAAATTAAGTTCCTGCTTATAAATATTGTAAGAACCATACAGTAAGAACTATATATTGTAAAATTACATTATATACAGAAGAATTACGTTATATATAGAAGTAAACGCATTAAATAAGTATTTATTATTATTTAAAATAAGTCCATGTTGATTTTTCACCTGGTTCGCGAAGGATTAATACCATTAAGTATCAATTATAGGCTGTAGCTATAAAACAAAAACTGAAACATTACATTTAGAAATGTATATTCGAACATTCAAATAAATAAAATCATTAAAATATTTTTTATTTAAATATTATTTGAAACGTTTAAAATACATATTTTTTACTTTATATTTTAAGTAAGTTTCCGAAATCTAAATATTTTTTATTTAAAATAAAAAATAGCCTTTTAAAACCTATTTAAAATAAAAGACAAGTTATTTTTAAATAAAAGTTATTCTATAATTTTAAATACTATAAATAAATTTTCGAACTCTATTTTATATTTCAAATAATTTTTTGTGACCTATTCCTTATTTAATATTTTAAATAAGTTTTTGGAACTTATTTTATGTTTTTTTTTTTTTCAAATAAGTCATATCAGTAATTTTATCGACTCCGATTGTATATTTTAAATAAATTTCTAGAATTTATTTTATATTTTTTATTTTAAATAAGTCGTATCAGTTATTTTACCGAATCTTGCTTTTAAAATATTTCTAATGAAACTTCATATAACATTTTTTTCTCTTTTTCATTGCACTTATATAATATGTTTCCGCAATTAATTGTCTGTTAAATATTATTAAGTTGCTCAGAAAATTAATCAAAATTTCAAATTTTGTTAACTCAAAATTATATACAGAATATATTTAATGCGAAGTTTTCGACTATTCTTTCCTTAAAAAGTGCGTTTTTAAAAAGTGTCTACGATTTTTTGTTCTGAATTACTCGCAAATTAAATAAAAAGGAACATTCCGATAACTGCATTACGAATCACTGCAATTAAAGATGCAGATTTCTAATGCTAAAACTTTCCTCTATCGAATATAATTGTTAATTTTATTTAAAAAATAGAATATGTATAAATTTAAGTTAAAACTATGACTATACTTTTATTGTAATCATTGCGCAATAGTTATAGAAGGAAAATAATATGTTATTTTTAGCTCAAATGCATATATGTTCTATTTTTTTTTAAATTGGCATTTATATCAATATACTCGATAAAACAACGTTTCAGCTTTAGATCTGGTTTTTTAATTGATATGATGATTTTTGTCGGTGCAATCAAAGTCAGATTGCTTCTATTTATTTAATTTATTTAATTTAAAATAAAAAAATTATAATAGGAATATTTAAAAAAAAAACAAATTTTGTAACAAAAACTTCAAATTTTCACGATAAATAGTATAATAAATAGGAAAATTTTCGCAAATTTATTTTGGGCACATGACAGATCTACAAAGTGAAAAACAATTTTTTCATTTTTTTTATATAACTCATAGTTTTGTATACGTCAAAATTACAAAACTCACATAAATTCAAAAAATATAGTCAGCTTTGAAAGTAGAAATTTTAAGCTTCAAAACTCTTTTTCTAAATTTAAATTTCGTTTATTTTTAACGAAGATGTACATACAATTTTGAAGTAATAAAATTTGAAACTTTCCGAACAACTTAATATATTAAGTGTGGGAAAAAGTTCATTACATCTAACGGGAAAAACACCACGAACTTTTTCGCACACCTAATATGCTGAGATACCTTGTATATGTATATACACGCACACATCAACATCAAATGTTAATACTCTATCTTTAACAGCTAGCTACAATAAAAGAAAAATTATGTAAACATAAATATACATGTAATACATATAATTATAATCTATGTTGAGTATATGTATAAAATATGCATGTATATATATGAAATACAAAAATTAAAAAATGTATCGATGGTTTAGAACATGTATAAAAAATAGTTTTATTAAGAAGAAACAGTATTCTTTTATTTGTGCTCTGGAAAATATGCAAATATATATATATATGTATATATATATATATGTATATGTGTGTATATATAATATATCGGAAGAAAACATGGGATAACTTATATGAGAGGAGTACGAATATAGTTCCTACACTTACGAAGGCAATTGTCATGACGGACTCTATTTCGAGATTATTATATTTTTCTACTGATGACTTTTTGCAGTTCTTTTATATTCTGGCAAAGAGTGGGGATGTCTTCCCAGAATCAATCAACACTCTTCAAGATTTAGTAGAGCCTATACTCGTTTTCTTAAGATAAGACTTAAGGTAAGACTCCGCATAAGCCCTCAATATTACAAATCCAGGTTTTATATTAAGAATAAAAATTCGATTTTCTTAATTAACATTCTTATGCGAGGCGAAATAATTATATATTCTAAATTTTAAACTGGTTTTTAATTTTATTGGTAAAAAGAAAAAAAAGAAAGAAATAAAAATAAAGATATTCATCCTCACATTCGGGGGAAGGTATTAATATATAATACTACTTAATATATGATACTACTTAATTATTAGCTATTATATGCTTAATTATATGCTATTGTTTAATTATTATTTTACAAAAAGGGCCTTCCAAAGAAAAGGAAAGATTGTAGAATAGATCTTTATCTATGTGACGCATAAGGGTATACAAATGTGAGTTATCTGTTGATTTGAATGTTTAAATAAAAAAAGGAACTAAATATACCCTGCTAAATAAAAGGGAAAGGAATTTTACAATATATAAAAGATATGATAAAGTTTCAAAATAAAAATAAAATAGGGACAAAATATCAAAACTAAAACGAAATACTAATTTAGAAATAAGATAAAGATAAGATATAAATTATATATTTATAATAAGAAAAAAGAGGATTTTATCGGGATATATATGTATGCTTGTAACATAATTACAAGCATACATATAACTAGTTTGGCCCATCAGCTCTTCTTTTAACTTATGTTACTGTTAACAAAATATATTATTTCCTTAGTTTATTAAACACCTAATTTTTGCGTCGCAATAAAACGTACTTATACAAAAAAAGTTTAGATTAATTTTGTCATTATATATATTTTTCAAATTTTAGTATTGTAATAAGAAAATAATAACAAATAAAGTAAATAAAAATGTGTTTGATAAAAGTAAAATGCTTGAAATACAACTTAATTCATATGTGTATATATAGCTTATTTAAAATATAATATGACCTTATTATATTAATTATATTAATATTTTTAAGCGAAATAAATATCATGTAAGATTGCAGAGATGAATATTTCTATGTACAATTTATGAATGTAGATTATAATTAAGTATCGATTTATCATCTGGAATTGAAAAGTGGACGTATTACCTCCAAAAAAGTGGATGTATTACCATCAGAGCCATGAAGTTTACATCCACTTTGTCAGGGGAAGTCGCGGCAGCATTTTGCAGTTACAGATTTTGGACATGTCCATCCTCTTTCAGGTTTCTCTCTCTGCTCTAAATCTTATCGATGATAAAATCACTAGATCTATAAAGTACCACAATTAATTTCAGAAATGTTGCGTCTAAATGTGCCGAAGTGCACATATCATATGATTTGAAGTACACCAACATACACATTGGATCAATTGAGACCACTGACAAGATAGTAGATTGAATATTTCTGATTTATTTAGGTCTATATAATTTGGGAAAAGCATTTAAACATTTGAGAAATAGTATTTTTCTTGTAATCAACAAATTTTATCATGCATATCATAAGTTAGACAGTGATTTTATTTAATGTGTTTTATGAATGGAATCGATTAGAAATTATTTGGGGAAGACGTCTTTATTATAATTTTCATTTGGGAAAAGTCACTATTTGGTAATTCAATAGATTTACACATTACGAAAACGAACAAAGTCCGGATATAGTATCCCTAACAGCACAAATGTCGATATGTCGACCGTAAGTTGACTTTGCTAAGTTAGGCCTTTAGAATTGACTGTAAGTCGACTTTGTACAGATGTCCTTCCAATGTCGACTTTACGACGTCTAATGCGATTTACGCTTATAAAATTGGAATCATTTTGTCCTTGTTGTTTGACTATATTATAGTTAAACTAGGACGAATACTGTTCATGAGCGTTGTAGGCATGAATCGGTTACTGCCTATAAGAATAATATATAATCTATTTTCTAAAATAATATAGTATAATCGACTTAAGTCGACTTGTCAAAAAGCACAAAATATTCATAAGATGTCGTTGCAGTGTATGCGCACGTGATTGCGCACGATGCAGCATATGACAGCTAATAAATGGTGATTGCAGAAATAGCGACCGGGAGTCGGTTAATAATTAGAGAATAAAATTAATATTATAAAAGATTTATTATTAAAGATTTGAGAACATCAGTGCAAACTACAGTAAGTACAGCCGTTTTCCTATAGATGGCTTTAGCGGTAAGTGGTGATCGAAATAAATAGATCATAGACATCATACAAACTTGGGCATCTGTCAACATAACCCCATAGAAACATTAGTCGATTTGTGTCTGCATCATAAAGTTATTCTCGATTGAAAATGTCAGCTTACGAGCCAAATTCTCGTCATTTGCGGGAGGTTTTAATTTTTTGCTTCAGTATGAAGAAATCTGTGGCTGAGACTCATCGAATGCTCTCAAATACTTATGGTGAGGCCGCTATTAGTGAAAGAATGTGTCGTGAGTGGTTCAACGCTTCAAGAACGGTGATTTTGACGTTCAAGGTCATGCTCTGTATTTGGTGGGAGTAGTGTATTATGAACTATTAAAATCGACTGAAACAATCACAGGCGATCAGTATCGAACGCAATTGATACGTTTGAGCCGAGCATTGAAAGACAAACGGCCGCAATACAACGAGAGACACGATAAAGTGATTTTGCAGCATGACAATGCTCGACCCCATGTTGCGAAAGTGGTCAAGACATACTTGGAAACGTTGAAATGGGAAGTCTTACCCCACCCGCCGTATTCTCCAGACGTTGCTCCCTCTGACTATCACTTGTTTCGATCAATGGCACACGGCCTGGCTGACCAGCACTTCCGGTCTTATGAAGAAGTAAAAAATTGGATCGATTCGTGGATAGCCTCAAAAGATGACCAGTTTTTTCGACGCAGGATTCGTATGCTACCCGAAAGATGGGAGAAAGTAGTTGCCAGCGATGGACACTACTTTGAATCATAAATGTATAACCAGTTTTTTACAATAAAGCCTCGAATTTCGGAAAAAAAACGGTGGAAGCAAAGTTATACATCTAATAATAATTTTAAGATTTGGGTTTAGGATAATAGCTTATTATCATTTATTGGTACATGCAATTTTTAAGTCTATACTATTTATGGCGAGGACTGTAATTCATTTAATAAAGAATTTTCAAGATATTCGATTATTAGGAAATTTAAATGAAGTGATTCCTTATGTAATAATAAAATTATTGATTTCTAGGATAGCTTTAAGAGGGATGCCCTTAATGGCTGGATTTTATAGAAAGATGTGATTATGGAAATTATTTATGGGAGAAAAGGATTAAATATATTTATGTTTGTATTAATAATCATATCGTTATCGTTAACTGTCTTATTCATTACGATTTTTTTATTATTTATTTTTTAATAGAAGATTAAAGTTTTATAGTTATATATACATAAAGAAGATAAATTAATTGATATATCTATAATTATTATAATGTTATTTAGGATTACAGTAGGATCTTTAGTAAATTGAATTTTTTATTTTGATTATTATCTAGTTTATTTATCTTCTTTAAAAAAATTAATTACTTTAGGAAGTTGTCTAGTTGGAATTTTAGTCATAGGGATAGTAATTATTAGAGATAAGAAAGTTTTTAAAGTTATATCATTATATATATTTTTTTAGCTATATATATGATTTTTGACTAGGGCATATAGATTAGTTTATAAGCCGGTTAATATATACAGGATAATAGTCTCAGAATTAGATAAAAGTTA
>NW_017259403.1:1069478-1069717 GCF_001594045.1 Atta colombica
TAATGAATTAGAAGTTCATTTTTATTTAATTTACTTCAATTAGAAGGTTAGATATTCAATGATATTATTAACAATAACATACCTCTTATTTGGTTTTAGTTAAGATTATGGAAAATTTAAAAGAGGGGATTGGAAGAAAAGGGAATGTGGGAATACATACAAATTAAATATGATTAATGATAGAATAAGTAATAAGTTTTAAAGTTAATGTTTGAAGAAATAAAATTTATTTATTTATT
>NW_017259403.1:1069942-1070514 GCF_001594045.1 Atta colombica
TATAAATAAAAATAACTATTATTTTAAGATATATATAGTAAATATTATTTTTTAATGCAATTAAAATGATATATATTAACTAATATCCTTTTGTTAATAGAAAAAAAATTTTGATTAGATATGCTATAATTTGTTAAGAGAGTAGTAAAAGTTTAGTTTAGTTTAAAAATAATATTTAGTTGAGGGGAAAAGGGGAAAAAAATTTTCATTATTAATTTACATTGTTTTTCAATCGAGGGAGTATTCATTATATTCAATATAAAGGCCAGTATTACAAATTAGAATAAATAGTAATATAAATGAATAAGAAATAATAAAGCGATTAAAATTTATTGAGATAAAAATTAATGGAAGAAGAAGAGCAATTTCTATGTCGAAAATTAAGAAGATTAGTCTAACAACAAAAAATTGAGTTCTAAAAGGTAATCGAGCCCTAGATGATAGGTTAAATCCGCAATTCAAATGGGGATATATTTTTTTTATTTAAGTTAGTTTTTTGGAGATAATAAAGTTAATAAAAAATAAGATGGAAGATAAGATAAATAAAAAAATGATGAATCAAATAATATTTA
>NW_017259403.1:1070659-1073358 GCF_001594045.1 Atta colombica
AAAAAAAAATTAATTGTTTTAAGTGTATTTGTGTGGAAGTAAGATTTAGCTTAGGAATAAATATAAAAAAATAAGTAACGTTATAAATAAATTATATTAAAATCTTCATCAATAAATAGATATGAATAAGAATAATCAAACTATAGTTACAAAATGTCAGTATCAAGACGCTGCCTCAAATACAAAATGGTGATACGATGAAAAATGTATTTTATAAAATCGAATTAGATATTGAGAGAAATAAAGTTCCAATAATTACATGAATTCCCTGAAAACCGGTAGCAATAAAAAAAGTTGACCCGTAAATTGAGTCAGCTATAGTATAGAGTAAATGGGGCATTAATATATTCAATTAGTTGAAGAAGGGAAAAATAAATTCCAAGGATAATTGTTATGAAAAGGCTTTTTTTTCTTTCATTTATATTTTTATTGATTATGGCATGATAAGATCAGTTAACGGTTAAGCTTGATGATCTAAAATTATAGTATTAAGAAGGGGAATATCAAAAAGATTAAATGGAATACTTTTAGGAGGTCATGATTGGCCAATTTCAATTCTGAGGGCTAATGAAGAATGAAAGTATACTCAGAAAAAAGAAATAAAAAAGAAAATTTCTGAAATAATAAATAAAATTATTCCTATTATTTTTATATCTTTAAAGACATCAATAGAATGGCATCCTTGATAAGTAGCTTCTCGAAGAACATCTCGTTATCATAAACAATACGTCATCATATACAAATTAAAATACCTGGGATTGAGAGTGATAAAATAGGAGTGTAAAAATTATGAAATCATCTAACAGTACCGAGTAGGTATTAAAAATAGTAAAGAAATAATCAGAGGTCAGAGACTAGGGGTAACTAAGGAAGGGGTGGTTATGATTATGATTTGTCATAAAATTAAGAATTAAAAATAGATATTATTTGTTAATTGTGAATTGATATTATTTGTTAAGTTTCTCTATTGTATAAGGTTGATAAAATGGAGAATACGTAAGCTTGAATTATAGATACTGAAATTTCGAGAATATAAAGTAAAATTTAAGTGGAAATTAAAATGAAAAGTATAAATGAATTAGAAATATTTAATTCAGAGGAACCTAGGAGAGTTAATAGTAAGTGACCTGCAATTATATTTGCAGTTAGATAATGTTAAAGGGCGAATAATTAAGCTAATTGATTCGATAATAACTATAAATGGTATTAGTATAATGGTATTAGTATAAAAGAAGTTCCGGATGGGTTAAATTTAATTAAATGGGTTAAATTTAATTAATAAGTTATATAAATAATTTATAATTCTGTATGATATTAGCCCCATTCAAAATATAAGTGACATAGAAAGACAAAATCTTATATGAATTGAAGCAGTGAAGATATAGGAGAAAAGTCCTAGAAAATTATTAAAAAAAAGAAATAAGATAAGTCTTATAAAAATAATAATATTTGAAAAAGAGTAATTAATTAAGATTTTAAATTCATTAAAAATATAATTAGTAAATAAATTTCATAAATATGTAATTCGGGATGGTAAGAGTCAAAATTGTTAATGTAAGATAAATAAGAAAATAAAAATATTTAATCGATTTAAGGATAAGTTGGAAGAAGTGATAGAGTCAAAAACAGAAAAGAGATTTATTATCATAATCAATTAAAAAAAAATTTTATGAGATTTATATTGATGTTGAATTTTATTATTATTAGGTTTATAGAATAAATTAGAGGGTGGTAATATAAAAAAATATATAAAAGAAATTAAAATAAATATTAATATACTTAAAAAAATTAATGTAAAGATTCATATTAAAGGCATTATTTGTGGCATAAAAAAATATTACTTTATAATAAATAATGTTTTCAAATTAATAATTTAATGATATTTAATTAATTAATTTTTAAAAGATAATAGGAGAATAAATATTTTTTATTAATAACTTAAATGAATTTATTTAATAAATTGAGATAATGAATAAGTATAAGTAAAGGGCGATAATTATATAAATAAAAAGTTAAATAAGACAGATATGGGATAAGTTAAAAAATAAAAATTGATACACATAAGTATAAATTATTATATAAAAAATGGCGTTATTTTTAAAAGAATATTAGTTAGTAGAATAAATTTTAAAAATAGAAATATTTAGTTTTGTATAATTTTAAATAAAAATTATTTTTCTAAGGTTATTAAGCTAATAGGGAAAATAGAGGAAAGAGTTATTTTTTAATAATAATTAATAAGTAAATAAATTAATTAGTTTGAAAATAAAGATTTTTATATTAATTTTAATTAAAATTTTCATTATTTTTAAAAGGCAGGTAGGGGAATTATTATATTTTTAGTTGGGTTTAGATAAAATTTGTTATTGGAATGGGTGGAATGGGGAGGTGGAAGGAAGGAGCGTGATAAGGTATAAAAATAAATAATGAGGAAAAGAGGAAAAAGCAAAGCAAGTAAAGTAAAGCAAGTAAAGTAAAATAAGTAAAGTACATTAGCAAGATTTAATTATTAGTAAGGGGTTATGATAAATATAAGAATAAAGACATAAGCAGGGAATACAGAGAATAGAATGGGTAAGAATAAAGGGGATAGAAAAAAGGATATTATATGATAAGAAACAATATTTTTAAATTGACAATTTAATGTTATTGGATTAAATTAATTCTTTATTTAAGGAAAAAGTTAAATAAATATTATT
>NW_017259403.1:1074240-1076764 GCF_001594045.1 Atta colombica
AGTTAAATTATTAATTTATAATATATAATATAATGAAAGGAATTAAATAAATTATTGTTGATAAAATTGATAAATTCAGTTTTTAAAATTAGTTTGATTAGTAGATTCAATAGCAATAGGTATAAGATGTGATTTATATCACAAATTTCAGAACATTGACCAAAAAATACTCCGGATCGATTTATAAATAATAAAGTTTGATTAAGTCGTCCGAGGATGGAATCTATCTTAATTCTTAAGGATTGCTCATAAATGAATTACGTCTATTGAGTATTAAGTATTCTAATAGGATATTTATATGGTAAGACGCAACGATTATAAACACCAAGAATTCGTTTGTTATAAGTTGGTCAGGGGATTATAAAGGAATCAAAGTCAATATTTGAGAAATCCGAGTACTCATATCTTCAATATCACTGGTGGCCTAGGACTTTAACAGATTTACGTTAAAAATTTCATCAGTGAGGTAAAGAACTTTAATTGAGGAAATGGCTATAGCAATAAGAATGAATATGGGAAGGATAGTTCATACGATTTCAATTGTTTGATTTTCTAAAAAAATCGATGAATTAATTGATTAAATATTAGTCTAAATGTGATGAATAAAATTAAAATTATAATAAATGATTATAGCATGGAAAAAAATCATTAAATCATAAGTAGAGGAGTTAGAGTTTTGAAGTGAAAAGATCATGTATTAATTTTTAATAAAAGATATAAAAAAATCGTTTTAATTGAAGCTTAAATTCAATGCACTATTCTGTTATATTAAAGTTTAATAAATAAATATTAAGTATTGGCATAGGTAAAGTTAGGTAATTAAAAAGGAATAAATTGAAAAAGGTAAATAAGTTAAAGAGGGTGGTGTATTGAATTATTTATTTATTATAAAGTATTATTAGTTTGAATGAGTTTTTGCTATTGAGGGTATTCTGTAAATCTATGGTTTAGCGGGGGATATCTATTTAATCATTCTAAAGAAGAATTAAGGAAGAAAATATTAATGAGTCGTTTTTTTAGATAGAGCTTCTCAAATAATGAATAGTAAGATTGACAGCCTTAAAATAGATATTAGTGAACCGATAGAAGAGATAATATTTCAAGATAAGAATGAGTCTGGATAGTCTGAGTAACGACGAGGTATATCTCTAAGACCAAGAAATTGTTGTGGGAAGAAAGTTAAATTGACACCAATAAATATAGATAGGAATCGAATATTTAAATAAAAATCATTTAACCTAAATCCAGTAAGGGGGAATCAGTGAATAAATCCAGCGATAATTAAGAACATAGCTTCTGTGAAGAGTGGAAATGAGCTACTACAACTAATAAGTGTCATGAAGAACAGTGTCGATGGAAGAATTAGAAAGTATAATTCCTGTGAGACCTCCTATGGAAAATAAAAAAATAAATCCTAAAGACCATCATAATGCAGGATTGTAGTTGATTTTTATGCCATGAATTGATTGGGTAGCCAGTCATTTGAAAACCTATACCTGTTGGAATTGCAATAATTAAAGTAGCTGAGGTAAAATAAGCACGGGTATCAACATCGAGGCCAATAGTGAATATATGGTGAGCTCATACAATAAATCCTAATAGTCCAATAATAATTATGGCATAAATTATTCCTAAAATTCCGAAAGTTTCTTTTTGCTCTCTTTCATTTATAATATGAGAAATTAGGCCAAATCCTGAGAGAATTAAAATGTAAACTTCGGTGTGTCCAAAAAATCAAAATAAATGTTGATAAAGAATGGGGTCTCCCCTGCCAGAAGAGTCAAAAAATGAAGTATTTAAGTTTCGATCAGTTAATAATATAATAATAGCTCCAGCAAGGACGGGAAGAGATAAGAGTAGTAGGATAATTGTAACGAGAATTGATCAGACTAAAAGGGGGATTTTATCTAGAGATATAGATTTTAAATGTATATTTAAAATTGTTGAAATAAAATTAATTGCCCCTAGAATAGAAGACATTCCAGCAATATGAAGAGAAAAAATGGTTAGGTCAACTGAGGGCCCACTGTGGAATATGTGGGATGTTAGGGGAGGATAAAGAGTTCAGCCTGGTTCCTATATATATAAAATTTCTTAGGATAGGAAGAGTTAATGAAGGCGGTAAGAGTCAAAATCTTATATTATTCATTCGCGGGTAAGTTATATCCGGAGATCCTAATATTAGTGGAATTAGGAAATTTCCAAATCCGCCAATTATGAAAGGTATAATTGTAAAGAAAATTATAATAAAAGCATGATTAATAACTACGGAATTGTAAATTTGATCGTTATTAATTAGGCTGCCGCATGATCTTAGTTCTAATCGGATAATTATACTTATAGATAATCTAAGTAAACCAAATCAGATAGCTAGGATAAAGTAAAGAATTCCTATATCTTTGTGATTGATAGAAAATAATCATTTATTCATAGATAATGGAATTATAAAAAAAATTTAATTAATTATAGATAAATAAAATAAATATAATTATAAATAAAAAAATTAATTATTGGTATAATATAT
>NW_017259403.1:1079935-1081183 GCF_001594045.1 Atta colombica
AATTATTTTTAATAAAAATAATTTTTTATATGGTGGAATATGTAAGATATTTATATATATTAAGAATAACTTATTTTTTGAGATAATTAAATTATAAGTGAAACTAGGATTAGATAACCTATTATTATAAAATAAAATTAGAAAAATTAAAAAATAAATGTGAATCAATAAATTTAAATAATTTGGCGGTATTTCAAAAAGTTAGAGGAACTGGTTTTAAATGATAGTCCACGATAGGAATTTCTTGATAGAAATTTTATGTATTGTTATTTAAAAATTATTGTTGTTTAATATTATTTTATAAGAAGTATAATTGATAAATTGTATTAATTTAAAATTTGAATTCTAATCAAAATGTAGAATTGTTAAATAGGAATGAGTTACATTTTATTGAATAAAAAAGTATTTTAACAGTTTTAAATATTTTGAATATGTAAGATTTAATAGTAAATGGCATTCTTGATAAGTAAGTTCACGAAGAAGGTTCTCGTCATCATAAATATATACAAATTAAAGTACCTGGGATTGAGAGTAAAAAAATAGGATTGTAAAAATTATGGAATCATCTAACAGTACAGAGCAGATTATTAAAAATACTAAAAGAAATAATCAGAGGTCAGGGACTAGATACAACTAAATAGAAGGAGTGGTTATAATTATGATTTGTCATAAAATTAAGAATTAGAAATAGAGATTGATATTATTTGTTAAGTTTCTCTATAAGGTAGATAAAACGGAGAATATGTAAGCTTGAATTATAGATACTGAAATTTCAAGGACATAAAGTAAAATTTGAGTGGAAATTAAAATGAAAAGTATAAATGAATTAGAAATATTTAATTCTGAGGAATCTAAAAGGGTTAATAGTAAGTGACCTGCAATTATATTTGCAGATAGACGATGTTAGATAATGTTAATGGTCGAATAATCAAGCTAATTGATTCGATAATAACTATAAATGGTATTAGTATAAAAGGAGTACTGGAATGGGTTAATACGTTATTTAAGTGATTTTTAATTCTGTATAATATTAGCCCCAATCAAAGTCTAAGTGACATAAAGAGACAAAATCTTATGTGACTTGAAGTAGTAAAGATATAGGGTAAGATAGGGAAAGTAAGATAGGTAAGATAGGATAGGATAAGGAAAAGTCCTAGAAAATTATTAAAAAAAAGAAATAAGATAAGACTTTAAAAATAATAATATTTGAAAAAGAGTAATTAAGATTTTAAATTCATTAAATATATA
>NW_017259404.1:0-4580 GCF_001594045.1 Atta colombica
ACAGATCAATTAAAGTATTGTCCATCGCTGCCTACTATTTTTTCCCATCTCTCAGGTAATTTTTGAATTCCATCTCGAAATGACTCGTCTTTGGAGGCGATGTAATTTTGGAGCTAATTTTCGATTTCTGCGAAAGAAGAACCGGTGACTTGCTGCATTCTTCGGAATCAGTAATCAGAAGGAGCAATGTCCGGAGAATACGGCGGGTGCGGTAAACATCCTATTTGAGCGTTTCCAAATATTTTTTTACGATTTTAGCGACATGAGGCCGAGCGTTGTCATGAAGAAGAATAATTTTATCATGTTTTTGCTCGTATTCCGGCCGTTTTTCTCGCAATGCACAGCTCAAACGAATCAATTGTAACCGATACCGATTACCCGTAATGGAATTGCCAGGTTTCAGTAGCTCATAGTAAACAAGACTCTTTTGGTCCTACCAGATACAGAGCATGATCTTCGAACCATGAATGTTCGAACCGTGATGTTGATGTTGAGATCGATGGCAACGATTGACCGGGCTTAGCGTAGTATTTTTTCTTCTTGGAATTGTCACAGAATATCAACTTCTCATCTTCAGTCACAATACGATGCAAAAAATCTTTTCTCTGTTGTCTTTGAATCAGCTGTTCGCAAGTGAAAAAAACTTTCCTTCTCTAAAATATATTCTACGCATGAAAATACACAAATTTACAGAATTACAGGAAAATAGGAGAAAAATATTTATCAAATCTTCTAAATTGACAGTTTTTTCCGATAGGAGTATTTGAATTTGTTTTTCCATACAGCGCTTTTCCGAAATTATATTTTGAGCTCATTTTTTTATGACTAGATGCTTGAGTTTGGTCTCCTTCTTTTTAGTCCGTGATGCAATAGCTTACTTTGCTTCTTTTTACCATGCACTTAATAACGCATGGTAGAGGAAGAATGGGAGTAGTTGCTATAAGCTAGTAGATAGTTACTATAAAACTATAGCTATCAGCAAGTATCCCCATTCTTCTCCCACCACGCATTATCAAGTAATAACGCAAGCCAGAATCTTGGATTCACTCTATTTCCTTCCTACCAAAAGGTATGCGACTTTCTATGCAAAGTAATATCTACTTATATAACTTAAGACCATTGCACACAAAAAAATGTAGGCAATAACGAATTATTATATTAACCAATCGCAGTAGAATTCTTAAGACTATAACGTAAGCAGCCTAACTGTTTCCTTAATGCTTACTAGAGCTTCTAATTCGGATATTCAGATCTCTGAAATCGATTTCGATCTGAGAACTCAAACCCGTGTTATTTGGATAATTCGGATATCCGGATTATTCGAATCCGCGGATTTGATTCCGGATTTAGATCCATGTTCAGAAAGAAAGAAACATCAATGTATTTAATTTTAATATAATTTAATTTTAAATATAAAAATTGAATTTTGATTCACATGTATAATTGATGACAAATAAAATTAAAAAATATAAATATATAATATATTCATATAGAATTATACAAGCACTTAAAATTCAACTAGAGCGTTTAAGGCATTTGTTTCTATAAGTTGTGTTTCTCACATATACGTTTTATGAAATTTAATATTGTTTATAAATATAAATATTTAGAACAAACTCTTAATCTTAAAATAGTAATACAAGGCTAATAAGAGAAATATTTGTATTTCACTTTTCATTCAGATTAAATAAATGTATAATATAATGATATAACTTTAATATATACACTCAGTTCACATTAATGCATCCAACTGAATTCGCTATAAGTTTGCTACGAAGAATCCGGAACCGAATCTGCGAACCGAATCTGAATTCGACTTTTACTATTCGGATCTCAGATTCGAATATTTTAGAAAATTCGAATCTACGGATAACCTGAATTTTTGAAGCATCATTCGTAATTTGGATAAACAGATATCCGAATAGCTTTAAATCCGAATCAGTCTTGAAGCTCTACTGCTTACGTCTTGCTGCCTTAAGTTTTTTATGTGCCATGGCTCTCAATTAATAAACATTATAATTTTGTTTCCGCTCGATTTTCTTTTGTTAAATATTAATTAATTATAAACAAATAGACATCAATGACGAATAAATTATGAATTATCATTTTCCTAACTTAATGAACAATTACCACCGTGTAATTTCATTTCCATCCGATCTTCTTTTGTTAAATATTAAGTTATAAACAAATGAAGATCAAGGTCGAATAAATCGTTTTTTCATTACCATTTCCTAGCTTAATTAACAAATACCAGCATATAATTTCGTTTTCATCTGATCTCTTTTTGTTAAATATTAAGTTATAAACAAATGAAGATCGATATAGAATAAATTGTGTCATTATCATTTTCTAGCTTCGATAACAAATACCAGTGTAAATTTCATTTTTATTTTATCTCCTTTTGTTATGTATTAATTTATAAACAAATAGAGATTGATGACAAATAAATCACTTTTTCGTTACATTTCCTAGCTTAGTTAACAATTACCAGCATTAATGTAATTTCCTTTTGTTAAAAATTAATTAATTAGAAACAAATAGAAATGATTTTTCATTATCATTTCCTAACGAAAGTTATGGTATTAATAAATACTAGCGTATAATTTCGTACCTTGCATCGCCAGCGCTTGTTGCATCAATATGCTAACGCACTTTCGCACCAAAATATCTAACATTACATTCTAACTGGACAATTAATGCACTCTCGCGCCGAAACATGCAACAATATCTACATCTGGTTAGCTGGTCGATGATAATAATAACGACATATCTTAATTCTATCTATGTGAAAAGTTTCACATCGGACTTTGCGTCGCAATATCTCTGTTCGTAGGGTACGTAGGAAAAAAATAAAAGCACTTTTATTACACAATTTGAGTGGACGCTATCGATTGAGCATATGTAGAACTTGATCGGTCCAGCCGTCATTGAGATCTAATAATCTTCCCCGCAACTCGTAGTCTCGCGTGCGCCTTAACGCCGAGACATTATCAGTGTCTCTTGATATCAATAAGTTAAAAAAATGTACTCTCGATGCAACAAATAATAACTGTGAAATACTACAAGAATGCGCAACCAATATTTCTATTTTAATTCCTTCATTTATTCGAAGCTGTTGATAAATTTTTATTATTTAATCGTCAATAAATATTATATATATATTTTTTAGATTCTTAGCTTTATAATTAAAATATAATCGTATCATATTGTATTTTATTGGACATAAAATTTTAATAAAATGTATTTTTAATAGACAAATGATCAAAACAAATGATCAAGACAAATGATAGTAAAAAAATTCAGAATAGAGATATATTCTCCAATGACTTTTTTTTGATCTTGATATACATTATTAATGTCATGACCTTGAACAGGGTAATAAATTCCGACGATAAGTGAGTCCAGGCAAAAAAGTTTTATTATGAATTAATAATTTTTTTTATTTTGAGTATATATTTACTTACTGTAAATAAATATTTAATTAGAATTATTCAAATGACTATTTTTAAAATCTTAATAAAATTTTTTCATGAGACGGAATTATTAAATATAACAGTAATGCTCGATGTCTTTTTCCCAAACGTGCTCTTTACAGATTTTTATAAATAATTATCGATTTATCAACTCACATATAATAAAACTTTTTTGCCTCATCTATCGTCTTTAAGAGTCGAAGATAATTTGTGTTTATATTTTAAATGTTTGTTCAATGATGTTGATCCATTATACAATAAAGCGTCGCCACATATTTTAAAAGTTGTTTTGTCTCATCTTCCGTTGGAACGGCATATTTCATATCCACTTTTTCGACAAATGATTAATGACTCTAAATTAGTCTAAATTCCGATTGCTCTAGGAATGTGAAATTATTCATTCATAGAAAGTAAAGATTTGACATTAATGCATGAAAATAGCATTTTATTGACAAAAAACAAAACCTGTATGCGACATCTGTTATCGGGTAATATAATTGACATGAGTAATCGGGTAATACGATTAATATAGATAACCGGGTAATGCATCCGGGTAATACGATTAATACGGGTACCCATGTTTCGAGTAATGAGCGAGTACCCAGATAACTTATCATTCGATTCAAATCATTAGCCTGCCTAATGGAAAGTCGCACGCCACTAGGCAATGGGAGAGGTAGAATGCAGTAGGTGAATGTAGTTTGGAAGAGTTTCTTATGTTATATATAGCCGAAATAAGATGTTATTTTTTCAAACTTTTTTAAATATCTTTTTAACGAAGGATGAGCGACAGCTAAAATCTATTGGAAATCACTCAGGGTCAGAATGATCTTGATAACATATGTCAAAGTCATGGTCATTGGAAGATACTCCCCTAATCTGAATTTTTACTTAAAATAATTATATAGTAAAAATTTGATTTTATTTGGACTTTGTGATACTTTTACTTTGTTTAAGAAAAAAAACTAGAACACAAAATAATAATTTAAATTAAGCTCTCTAGATGATAATACAAATATTAATTAAAAATTTCCGAGCGATTGAGAGCAATAATAGTGCAATAGTTGATGCGTTTGATCTTAACAATAGTATATATATATATATATA
>NW_017259404.1:4680-14341 GCF_001594045.1 Atta colombica
TGATCGAACAACTCCATTAGAGCTATCTTTAGCGATGAAGTAATTACATGTGATGTTCTTGGTTAAAATTTATGTGATATATTAAATCGAAGAATGCAATAAATACAGTCTCTCAGTTCGAAATTTAAGAGCGTAACTGTCAAAAAGTTGGCTAAATAATCGCTAAAGAGGAAAAAATAATTAGCGCAAGAGTTGTAAAGAGGAAAGTGAATCTTAAAAAGGCTTACCTACTGCAGTCCTTGACTACAGAATGGAAGACCTTATAATAATGTCAGAACGAAAGAAATATCATTCTGTATCGTTATGGACTTCAATATTGAATAAGTTCGTTAAAAAATGAGCATTTAAACATGATATTAAGAATACAGGAAAATCATAGAATAAAATAAACATTTATAAAAACATGAGTCTTTAATGTACAAGATAGTCAAAT
Source organism: Atta colombica (assembly GCF_001594045.1). NCBI lineage: Eukaryota > Metazoa > Arthropoda > Insecta > Hymenoptera > Formicidae > Atta > Atta colombica. The sequence continues at coordinate 5,114 of NW_017259404.1, forward strand.
ATGATAGATTATGTAGATATTCAAAAGTCCTAGATTAAAAAATTATAATGACGTACTTTTTGACAAGTCAACAATTCAAATAATCGATAAATTAATATTGATTAATATTGAAATCAGACCATACTTAATTTTTTTTAACCTCATTTTTTAAACTCATTAGTGAAAAAGTAATGTGATTTAGTGATAAGTAAGTAATGTGATAACTTGTTAAAAATGTTTGTAAAAATAAGCATGTTGGTAAAAATTCAGTGTCGTTTTGTGCATTTAAATATTTTATATTTTCTTGTAACTTGATATGGAGCATTTCTGACACTAATCTTTTCCCCAAATATCTTTCGTTATCTAATATTTTGGAGTTATCAAAATCAAATTCGTGTTCGAATTGCAATCTGTGTTCAGAGATGACTGATAGATTTCCAGTTTTTTTTGTTAATGTCATTATGGTATTTTTTAATCCTAGTACTCAACTTTCTACCAGTCTGTCCTACATAGGAAGTATTGCAATTTTTATAATCAATCCTATAAGCTACATTTCTCTTTAAATTATGTTCAAGTGAATCTTTTTGAACTTTAATAAAAAAATTAGATTTACGTATCAATATTGCGCCATTTCTCAAGCGATATATTCTTTACTTCAAATTGTTATAAGCTAAGGTGCAATTTTGAACAAGGTATAATTTTCTGAACTAGAATTTGAATCTAATTTTCAAGGTTCAAATACGATAATTCTTTTGTGTGAAGAATACTAAAAAGTAGCAAACAGAAAAAAGTGAAAACATGAATTTTAAAAAATAAATTCAAGTCCTATTTCGTTCAGAATTGTATTATATTTGAAACTGTCCACATTACACTATATTTTTGTGTATTTGTGAAATTATTACACTATCTGTACTTTAATGTTAAATATTTTTATATGTACTTTTGTATTTTCTCTCAGTTCTGATTTCTCACCTTTTATCATGTCCGTTATCATGATGTTTGTCTGTTTTATACAAGAATTTTCTATTTTTCGCTAAAGATACTGCTATCTTCTCCAGAACGTCGGACATCATGTCATTGCAGTGGTTGACGTATCCCAAAACATCCGCTGTCTTATTTACTACGAAGAAATATATTTTACATTATACAAAATAAGTAGAATAGTTAGGAGGATTCTAATTCATGGATACAGCAATCAGCAGATGGCTCTAGTATCGCGCGAGTGGAGAGGACGAAGCATAGATGCTGGATTCGATGGAGGGGAAACGCGTTATCGGGGTCCGTGTTAGAGGGGGATATGTTCCTTCTCTCTTTCACTCGTTGCATGTGATCTCTTTTTAAACTATATTTTCTCTCTCTCCTATCCATTGTAGGATCTCTCTTCCATCCGTTGCAGTCTTATATATATTTGCGCTCTCTCTTCTTCTCATTGTGTTCTCTTTTCTTTTCTTCTTTTGCACACGATTTTATTAAATAAACATGATTTTTATGATTTTTTTTTTTAATACGGCTCGGCACTAATTTTAATTTAGCAACTAATAATATATTTAGTAATACAAATGACCAAGCGTTTCAAATTATCGAATCATTATTGAAACTGTTATTGAGTAACTATCGAATTTATTAAACTGTATACATACTACTGAACAACTCATTATTGATAGATTCTTAATTATAGGGATAGGGGAAAGAAATTAAAATGCATTTAAAAAATCTCATATTTTATTTTTTAAACTTGATATATTTTTTCTGGCATTGCGACCACCAGTATATTTTAAATACATTCTGTAACACAATTTTTAACACTGTTTTCCATATCGTACAATATTAATAATCTAGATTATGTAATGAATCTATATCTTTGTAATCAGTATCCAGAGTCTCAATCATCGCTATCGAGTATACCAGCCAGCCATTCACATTTTTCACGTCCTTTAACATACAAGAGTTTTATTTTCGTCATTTTCTTCCGCCATTGTAATTACAACCATTATAATTTCGCTATGCTGCACGGAATCATCCCGTCTTCCCATTGCAATCCATTGGTGATAAGCATTCAGCTAGGAAGCGCAATATATTTCTGACTTTGTCAAGAAGTTCCATGGCATGGGATACGTAAAAATATAATGAGAGAGAATAGATCCTTTTCTCAACATCGCCATTTCCTTCATGACAAATTTCTTTCCGATACATCCTTGCAGATTTACAAACGTTAATATAGTCATGGTGAACGACTTTTTGAGACTGTGCTTGACCACAAAGTATCTTGGATTTTATCTCATATATTAAAAAGAGGGGAAAGGTATTTTTTTGATAATGATAATTTAATTTTGCGTACTACATTTGACATTGGACTATATTTGATCACGCGGTGTATGATAAGGCAATTGTATTTGCGGGATTTCTCTTTGGATTCAAATTCTAATCGTAAATACATCCACAGTGCCATTCTTGACGGACTCGTTTTGTCACGAGCAGTCAATGGTTATTAGAGTATAACTTTCAAAAAGGAGTGTAATTGGAATGATGCTTCATTTCTTTCATGAGGGATTTGATAGTAAGACGTATGGAAACGTAAATACATATCATACAAAATAGCGGCTCTGCGTTTGTCAAAGTCTAAGTTCAGATCATCTTACGGATAAAATTCAGAATTTAGATAAAGTTTCACATTGATTAATTTACAGATGTCAAAGTAAGTTTTACATAATGTAATATTTTTTTCATCAGTAGGTAGACCAAAGATAATGTATCGTGATTTTTCCAGCTGAGTCGCAGTCTCAGTCCAGGAATGCTACGTTGTACTAGGCAATAGGGAGTATTCATACAAATCCCATGAATGAAAACTTATACTCAGATATCGTCCGTCTCTAAAGTGTGCAGCAGTTTATTAACTTCGTTCAACACAACGTGAGGCATTCGCCACTGTATTTTGAATAATTCAAGCATCAGCTCTGTCGCTGGATCTCTCACTATGTAATTGTTACTGTTGTGCTTGTCAAAATTAATTCGTGACGAGCATTAATTACCACATATTTGTAATCCTAGCAAAAGCCCAACAATATGCTGAGTGATATACAAAAATTAAAGTATCCATCGTCTGTCATTAGGCTTTTCGCAGTATTACTAGAGTCGATAAATCCAGCATTATGCAAATTATATGCGATTTCATTAGAAAACATTGCATAACTCTTCATAAAACTAATTATTCCAACATTTTTGCTGTGATCAATCTCCATATCATTGAGTTCGAATTTCATCGAACATGAATGCCACACAATTACATCCAAGAGTTAGTTGCTTTTGTACATTTTTTTCCTTTGAAATCAATCTACCTTCGACATAGAGAATGCTTTCACATGGTAACGTGTATAAATTCTGTTGTATAGGTATCCTTATCTCGTGGCTATGTCCAAGCGTTGTGTTGATGTACGTGTGAAACTCGAACTTGACGATGCGATTGTCAAAGATTGGTTCGCCTCCAATATTCGAGATATCAACCATCTCAGATATTTCATACAACAAAGCCCAATAATTGTAAAAATTTAACGTTCGATGCAGTGAGTTTCTTTTTGGACATTCAAATATTTTTGATCGCCCTCTGGGCGATGGAAAAATTATGTCCCTTGTCTGTTAAAAGATTGCAATGTCAATCTTAAATTGTTAATTCTTAAATTGATCGTCAACCATCTGTAAAAACTGCAGACACAATTGTCCACAGTTGTTTATATTCGATTTGCGTTACGTTCAAATATTGCACCAATTCGGTGATTGAAGATTGCCGAAACTATCAAAGTAAACAGCACGATCTCCCTGCTTTATGTACGCCACTCAATGAACTTGGTTCATCAGCATTATCCAAATTGACGATGCTGCTCTCATTTCGATTACACTTTCTCTGTTGGTAAGGTAGTACGCATAAAAATATTTTTAAAATATGGAATACGCATACGTTTCGTCAGTTGTTGCAGTTGTATTTTGGTTACAACCTTCGGCAATTTTGATAACTGTTTAGCATTTTTTTAAATCTTTTTTATTTTTTCCGCTGTGACTTCTCATCCATGCTTGTATGGAGCAAGGTAAACTCCATGACCTTCCATGATATGGTTATGACGTTTCAATTCTTCCAATTGATGTTGCGCGGCTTTATTCGTTTATAGCTTTTGCGACTCCTGCCGCGCCGCTGACCAACGAGCCGAAGACTCCTAATAGCGGTAGAATAGGTAAGATATCACCGCATTTTACTACCAGTAATATTCATTTTTTTGTCAGCTTTTTCTTCTTTGTTTTCATGCCTATATCAATTTTCGTTTTGGCTTTCATAACCTCCAAACAGCTATGGCAGCAGCTCTTCCTCTAAGAGTCGAATCTTTCGCGGTAATCCGTTTCCGCGCTTCCTCAGCGAGTATTTTGTCAGCTACGTATTGTTTCGTGAGATCTTTGCTTCGTGAATATAAGTTATGTCATGTTCGCGACACGCCACGTTCAACGGATTAATGCCCCGATCACCTCTAGCCAATCTTTTCTAAATGCGTACCCAAAAAATTGATTTTCGGGGATATGTAATTCGATCGGAAGTGCGTTTATCGCGTGCGTTTAAAAAATCGCAACCTTTTGTTGTTGTAACAATTTCTTATTAGCGGCGCTGGATCATCAATATGCGATCAATGGCAGGACAAATTATAATGTTTCAAGCACCGACAATGTTGCTGATCCTCTGAATCAGCCTTTATATGCTCGAGTAATCGGTCCCACAGTTGATCTATGTAATTCTTAAATTCTCGTAGCAAAATAATTTTCGGTGTAGTCCAACTCTTTGGTGGTTAAATTATGTACATCACAGTTGTCCGACACGATAAGAAGATCATTTTGAATACTGAGCAGTCTCGCTTTGCGCTACTATAATACATTCGTTCTCGATGTCGTTTTTTTTCAATATTCGATGTCGTTTTTTTCAAGTCGTGAAGGGAGAAGATATAAAATTCGTGCGACAATCGCAGACTTTAAGCAGATTAAAGATTATTATCGACTAATGTCGATAATAAAGTAGATTGAAAAAGAAATACGCAAGCATGGAAACATGATGCCGATTTCTATATGCGGAATCATCTGCGGTCCATCGAACGGCGGCAAAACAAATATGCTAATACCATAGTTTGCTGGAAAGTTCACATGGCATATACGTTTTGAGAACGTGTATATGTATCGAAATCGTTGCAACAGCCGATACTTGGAGAATTTAGCACTTAGCATTAGATTGAAAAAATTGATTATTTTACATTCTCCAATAATAACGATGTATTACCACCGAACGAGGCGCTTCCAAATTTCATTTTTGTCTTTGATGATGTGGCATGCGACCAGCAAGATGCGATCAGAAAGTACTTTGCGATGGGATTGACATGTGGATATCGACTGCTTTTATCTGTGTCAGACATACGCAAAGATACCGAAACATCTTATACGCGATAATGCAAATCTGTTGATCCTGTTCAAACAGAACGATACCAATTTGAAACATGTATATGATCATGTACAATGATCATGTAAATGATTGTCTTACGAGAAGTACTTCTGGAAATTATATCATTGCTATTGGCAACAAAAGTATGAATTCATCATAGATAAAGACAATGCGCTTAACAGTGCGAAAGGACGATACAGAAAAGGATTTAATGAGTATGCGATACTTTAACGTGGTTAGTTGTTGTCAATACGTTTATTACACAATTTCCTTTCGAGTGCAACATGGATAACAACAAAGAGTTCAAGGATTACGAGAGGATAGCGAAAAAGAGTGAATTGATTCGTAAAAAATATCGCGCTTTAAAAGCAAAATAGAGGAAGATATAGCATTGGAGAAACACTTTAAGCCTATCGTCTCTGAAACAGATTGTCGAGAACACCGCTAATAGTAAATCTCAATCAATTAAAAAAAAATCAATGTTATAAAGGATAAAAATATTAAGAAAAGAAAACCTGAAGATAATAAAGATGTTCATGATGATGAAGATGATAAATAATGATGACCTCTGGATGGATAATTCATGGCTTCAATTAACACCGTCTAAAAGCAATGTACAAAAGAATCGAATATTATGTTGAATTCCAATTATGCTTCGCCTGAACTACACGAATTATCGTACGAATGTTCGCACGTTTCCTCGAAGACGTTTATGAAACGTCCAATGAACCGCTTGAAATGTTAGTTAAACAATCATTGCAAACGCGGCAAGTTCGTGAAGAGTTCCATAATCAATTGGGGGCACTTGGACAAAAATATGTAAACATGCTTCTCGGTAGTGACAGAGAAATCGATCACGTTTATGGCGTTTATTTCAGAGAGAAACGGCACGATGCTCGGTAACAAATATTTTGATATAAACACTAATGACTTTGTGATCGTAGATGGAGTAAAGGTACATTATACAAAACTATTTGTATAATTAATTTTCAAAAGAATTCTTGACGATACTATTTACACAGAAAATGATAAACTAGCATATAAAAGTATACTGTTGGCAACGAATGCTCATAGGTGCAGTCATAAAGGATAATCCAATACTTAGGTAAAAGAGTCGGAAAAGCGTCGAGGGCTGTTTGATAAGTACCCGTGTTTGACGACTGAGGGCGCCTCTGACTAAAGTCTGTATACCATCGTGTAACGCCATTTTTTGAACGACGCAAGTAAAAATTTCAGACAGCTGTACCGGTTAGTTTAGTTTTTATAACAATTGAAAGTTGACGAGTTTGTGCTTGTTTGCAATCATGGAGAAAGAGCAATATCAGTCTGTGATTCGATTCCTGTTTTTTAACGGAAAGACGTGTGAAGAAATCAAAGAAAAGTTGCATGCCATATATAAGGACAACGCATCTTCGATGACTACCATAAGATATTGGTACAACGAATTTAAGCGTGGCCGAACATCCATTTTTGATGAAGAGCGTCCCAGGTCGTCCGATTGAGGTGACTACGGAGGATGGTTAATAAAATCCATGATATCGTGTTAGTAGACCGCCGGGTGAAGATCAGAGAGATTGCTAACATTGTAAAGATCTCAACTGAACGCATACAAAATGTCCTACACGAAACATTGGGCATGAAAAAGCTGTCGGCGAGATGGGTGCCGTGTTTGCTCACAGTGGAACAAAAATGGAATCGCATGACAACTTCAAAGCACTGTTTGGACATGTTTAAGCGCAATCCGAAAGAGTTTCTGTGACGTTTCTTCACGGTTTACGAAACATGGGTCCACCATTACACACCAGAAATGAAAGAACAGTCTAAACAGTGGACTAAATCCGGCGAATCTGTTCCAAAGAAGATAAAAACCAATGGCCGGAAAGATCAGGCCACTGTTTTTTGGGATTCGCGAGGCATCATTTTCACCGACTATTTGGAGAAGGGAAGGACAATCACGGGACAGTACTATATTGATTTATTGGACCGATTCGATGCTGAATTGAAGAAAAAACGACCTCATTTAGTGAAAAAAAAGTGCTCTTTCACCATAATAACGCACTAGTTCATTCATCCGCAATCGCCATGGCAAAACTGGTCGAATTATGCTACGAATTGTTGTCTCATCCACCCTATTCTTCAGATCCCCCTGCGATTTCTATTTATTTCCAAACATGAAAAAATGGCTTGGCGGAAAGTGCTTTGCATCAAATGAGGAAGTCATCGCCGAAGAGGCCTATTTTAAGGAGTTCGATCAATCATATTTTTTAAACGGTATACAAATGTTGGAATATCGCTGGGCTAAATGTATCGAGCTGAAAGGAGATTATAGAGAAATAAAAAAAAAAAAATTTTTTTTTAAAGTATTTTCTTCCCTAACACGGATATTTATCAAACAGCTCTCGTAATACCACACATCATGACCCTAAACGACAATAAAACCAATTATGTTCATTGGGACGATTCTAACGAGCTAACATCATCTCCGATTGCTTAAGGCCTCGCATTAAGTCACAATGCCCACGATAATGAAATATTATCTATTATCGAGCTTCGTGAAGCTGGTTTTATTATAAACGAGGTACATAGTCATTTTAGTTGATAAAATGCCTACGACGTTTGCGTTTAAGAACTTTGATATTTTACACAGTATACAGCAATAATCATAACATAACGTAATATGTCTGAGAAGAGAAACCTCGAAAAGTGGCGACTGGTGCAAGAACTGCATGCTCTAGCGAGAAAAAATTTTCTACATAGATGTTTCATAGTTTACGGATCTTTGTGGCAGGCTGATGTGGTCGAGCTGATGTGCGTCTTTACACACGATTCAACAAAGGTTATTACTACAATCTGACCATTATCGATGTGTTGAGTAAGCACGCATAGGCCGTACCGCTGAAAATCAAGAGTGAAAATAGCTACAGCAATCGCAAAGATAATTCGAGATGATGGAAGACGATGGGAAGATGTCCGAAAAATTTGCAAATCAATATGAGAAAAGAATTTTACAACGCAACCGTGCAAAAATTCCTGACAAAACATAACATAAATTATCATTATTCAACATATTCCATAATGAAGGCATCTGTCGTTGAAAAGTTCAATAATACGTTGAAAAACAATATGTAGAAACATTTATTTATGGAAATTATAAATGGATCGACTTGCTACCACGTCTCGTGTCTAAGTACAACGCGAAAGCATCGAACTATCGGTGTGCGGCTCATCGATATGACTGCCATGCTGACAAACTCTTAAACACGGTGTATAGTAGCGTAAAGGTCGTCGCATTCCCGCAAGTGAGTGAATCGGTACGTGTTAACAAATTCAAGACAATCTTTGAAAAAAGTTATACTCCAAATTGGACTACTGAGGTGTTTAGAATCGTCAAAATACAGAAGACTAATTCTGTGTCTACTGCGGTCGCTGGAGGATTCTATGAGTATGAGTTGCATCGTGTCGCTAATCCCAACTATATCCCAACTATATCTAGTTGAAAAGGGGTTGTGAAAAAGGTTATGTGAAATGATTCGGATTTGATAATTCGCATAACTCTTGGATACACAAGGATAGCGTTATAAAAATAAAATTTATTACAAATTGTATAATTATTTTTTTCCCTATGTAAATATACATTAAACGCATTATACATGTTATATATATTACACATATTACAGATGCATATGTCATACATACATACATGTGTACATATATACGTACAAACATATATATATATATATATATATATATGTACCATATATATTATACATAATATATATATTATA